>NC_056725.1:586502351-586551886 GCF_019279795.1 Protopterus annectens
TGTCTGATAGATGCTCAGTTTACTCGCAGGACTTATCAAAATGGCTCCTCTAGCGTAAGCCAATTGGCTCATTCTTTCCAGACTCAGCTGGGTAACAGTCATATGCTCATTCAGCCCTGTCTGGGTACCTTAGTCAGCGCTTCAGTCCTGGGTTATGGCTATCCCCCCCCCCGGATGATAGTTCAACAGCACTATATGCTGTTAAGGGGAAAACTAATAGCTGTATGATCTCAGCTGGTTTGGAACTCCACTACATGAACACTTACAGCCCGACTTATAATTTTTCCAAGTCTTTTGAGTTTCTAATACTATGACAGGAATGGACCCCATTCCTGAGTCAAAGTATGATTAAAGTTCATGAAATTAATATTGTTTTAATATTTAATGTTAGCCAAAAGTGCTCTTCAAAGCACCCACAATGTGCCCAGAATTAACTTTTTTTTTTGTTGTTCATATTTTAATGTCAATCCTTAATTCCCCAATATTTATGCAATCCTTCCTAGTCCTGTAAGATGTCACCCATGTGGTGGCAAGATTCTCACCACCCCCACACTGAGTGAGCTAGCAATGGCCATTCAATACCAACTTTGCTGGCCAGCTCCTAACAGTACTTGAGCTGTTAAATGAACTCAAGTCACGTGGCGTAGTCAGTGCTTTAGATCTCTACATCATAGAGCTGGCTCGCGCAATGTATAAACTGAGAAAACATGTCAATAGTCTTTAGATCTAATAAGGTTCCATGATCACACTTACAGGGAAAAGTATTACAGTAAAATCTGGTCACAGTCCTTAATAATACATTGAAGTAGATTGTGATAAGTCTTTGACTAAGTTCTGGTTCCTGCTCATATGAAAAAAACAATGCATTCATCTCAGCAGGAGTAAGACCTTCATGTACAATATTTAAATGAATGCAAGTCATATCTCTTGGGGGAAGATCTAGACAAATTATGCATAGCATTATAATACCTATGAAAACCCAGAAGTTACACGAGCCAAAAGCTAGTAGAAGAAATTATGTCAACTGTAGTTTCTATGTGACATCATTTTATGAGAACAGTTGGATGGGATCAAGCATGTGTAAATATACATAATATACACTGATTTTATATATCATTTGTTAAGCATGAAGCATTTTACCTTCATTTCCTGTCCAAATGATCCAATACCTTTTGGGACCAATCACTTGCCCCAAAACTTTCAAGTTAGAAAAGAAATCATTCAGAAATGAGTTGCCACATGTTCAAGGCCTGGTATTTAAAGGTTATGAAGTAATTATCTATATGCAGCTATGTGACTAAAGGTAAACAAATCTATGCGAATAAAATTTAGGCATAACAAACTGCAAAGAAAGATCATAGGATATCATGATGACTAAGTAAGTCTGTACAAGATGAACAACTGATTCGAAGTTGTAAAATTTGTGACATTTCAAAACCTAACTCAAAAGGATGAACTAATTCTGCTTGCAACTCTTTCACTGTTATTGTTGAAGCTGGGAATTAACTTTAGGATGAGAATCTTCATTTTTGCTGTGTGTGGAAAACTGCTCAAATTTTCCTGAAGTTGCACAGTTGAGATGTCTCTGCCTAGTCTGTGTTTACAGCCTTGAATTCCATATTTCAAAGCAAGAAATATAAAAACAAGTTACATATGACAATGGACCACAAACTTGATATTTAGGGAGTACAAGTCTGTAAAGCTATGAAGGTTTTCCCACAGTTCTTTAAGACCCCAATACTCTCCAATGAACAAGTGGAAAGGATGATTTTTGACAGTCAGAAATATTGTCTATATATATTCTTAACACACAGATAGAAATATAGTAATGGTTTGTTATTCATTAGTGCAAGTATCAGAATAGAAAGTCTGTACAACTGAGACTTCACACTTATTTATACTAAGTGTGAGATTACCATTTGTCAGAACATTCACTTTTTTTCCAAGGCAGAGAGATCACAAAGATAAGTTTGATGGGGAGCTTGCCTCCCACATAGGGGTGTGCAAGTTATTTCCCTCCCTTGCAAAAACACAACTTTACAGGTGAACAGCAAAGCTCAACATTCACTGTTATATATTGTTCTCATAATTCCTGAACTTGCACTTACAAATCTTGTAATTACAATAAGGAGCCTAGGAATACACTAATACAGTCTAAGGGCTGACCAGCTCCTTATGGGAAGAAGATTAAAATATGAACCATATCATTCTCACTACTGGTCTCACTTGAACTGTCCAAAGCAGACACCTGAAACCAAAGCTGTTTTATGGCTAAAACTGCAATAAATGCATCTATGTTAAAGGAAAAGTAAAGAATGCGGCATGGTCAAGTCTGTAATACAGGCCACACAATCTTAATGCAAGCCACTGCAGTTTGTCATTCTAGATGTTCATGATTGTACATTAGTTCTTTCTGTAAATATTCATGTCATCTTGAGCAAAGACACCTTCATAAAATGGCAGAATTACCATGATGAAAAGAATTGTTCAAAACATATCCGAGCCCAGAAGGAGATTTAGTGGTGTCAGCTGGAACAAGTTCAGTTTTAGTGTCCAGTCTGGAATTCATTCCATGCAGATTTAATTACCAAAATTACATCAAGATTCACATTCAAATGTTACCATTCTGTGCATTAATAGCCAAGAAAATGAATGCTCCAAAATATCCCATGACTGTAAATATTTCCATTTTGGTCACCTTATAAATGAGCTAAATGTAGAAGCTGCACACAGGTCATAGGAAGGTCTGGTGTACTGAAATTATTACTGTGCATCCCAGCATGACATCACTGATTTTATATCGGTGCAGCTTTTAAATGATGTACATACCTGTAGTATTTGCATGGAGAAAGGTAAGCTTCAATGAAACATAGCTGTCTCACATTGTGTAAGTGAGCAGTGTAATATACCCCTGTGTGTGACCCAAGTATCAGTAGCTGGGTTCTTCAGTAAACTCTTAAAACTGCACCTTTTGTGTATGTGTGGCTGCTACACACCAATCAATAACTACATATTTTAATAATCTTCATGAACATCTTGCAAACAATACTAGTTTCTACAGTTAGTCCGTGTTTATCAAAAGAATGGCATTTTTTTTTTGTGGAAGCAGGCCAAGTCTGAGTTTGGTGCAGATCTCTCCTGTATTTGCCCAAGATTTGTTGGACACAATATGTTTTTGTTTCTGTTCTGCATTGCTGGATGATCACCTTCTCACTCCCCAGTCCTCCTGCTTATTCCTCAGATAGTTGCCCTTTTCTCCTTTCCCTTTCTTTCTATGCCCCTTTATTCCAAGCCCTGGTTTTGGAACTATTCACTGCTTGTCTGCTCATCTAGTGTTTGCTGTTTCTTCAACCTTTTTCTCTCAACTCTTGCTGCTTCTATATTTTTTTGTTACCTGTTGACACATGCCATTCCCATTCTGGTTCTGAAGCTACTGGATTTAATATAAATCTATAGATTGTTGTTGTACACTCTCTCTCTCCATGTCATCTTAGATCTGTTTTCCCTGCTGGGGCGAATTCTGTTACCTCAGAGTTTCATGGTACTCTCTGCCTTTGTTCCCTCGACCACAGATATGGGGATAATTAGAGAGGCAGCTTTTCTTACTCCCATGGATTCCTTGTATATACCTTTTTGTAACTAGATCATGCTTTGATTCTACATGGCTGACTAGATATGTTTTGTGCTTTTGACAGCCCACTCTACACTTTATTCACTCTCTTTCTGATGAGAAACTCCTTTGTATCGAATCTGCTACACCTGATAAATAATTGGACCTCCATGTGGGAGCCAAACACAAGTGCCCCACCTGTTCACGCTAAGTTTATCAGAAAATACCAGCATAGATTTCAGCCCATGTCATCTTGCACCATTTCCCTACAACTTCTTTGTTATGTTTAAAGGATTCAGAACAAACAAGTGGGCCATTAGTGGATATTGGTGTTACTGTTACATGAGGAAAGTGGTCAAAAAGAATGATAAACAGTAATCAAGGCAGAGTGAAAGTGACTGCAATGGGTGCAAGCTATTATGGGTCAAACAATACCACAATCTGCCGACCGGATCCCAATGGCTCGAACAAAACAGAACAGGGTTGGTACCAAAAGTGCTCGTAACACAAATATCTCCAAAGATACACCAAACATTTCACGACTCAGCCGATGATAAAAACAGCTTTAATTCCTCAAAATTCCACAGTAATGGTTAACAGGTTTAGCGCTTTCATCTACTGCAAGTAGACTTCTTCAGAACCAATTGAAAAAGATTACATCAGCTTATATAAAGCAGTTTTGGCGCCAAAAATGTTACTTAGGAATGCATAATCATAAAAATAAAAATGTGAATGAATATATGTGTATAAAATACTAATACTTATTACTACAAAGTTAAAAAATAATAAATAATATATTTGAACTTGAATATATTAAAAAATGATGAATATGGGGTCAAAAATGTAAAGTAATAAAAATACAATTTATAACACAAAAATACAAAAAACAACCCACTCATCTATATGACATATAGGTACACTATAGCCACTGTACATGTGAAGAATGTTGATGATAAATGTTACAAATCTGATTGAATAAACATATACAGGCATAATATGACAAGCTTACCCACCACAAAAGGTATGATATAATATAATGTAATGGATATAACAACCACAAAAGGAAAGTGGGGTGGGGTGGAATGGGGTAAAATCTAGCCACGGTCCAAAAGTAAAAAAGGTTTTATACTAATATGTTCGTTTAGACCTGGCCATGAGGTCGCATCACATAAAATCTGCCATTTGGTCTCAAGGCATGACAATCCTGTCTTCCAATCACCTCCATATTCTCTCACCCCTATCTGATCAATAATAGAAAATGTAAAACTATGATGGGAACCTTTTTCACTTATATGTTTGCTTAAAGCATTGTTCAAGTCAACCTTTTTTATTTTGTACAGGTGTTCGTAAATGCGGGTTTTGAGTTTCCTTTCTGTCTTCCCAATGTAGTATCCTTGACAGCTGGAACAAATAGCCAAGTAAACCACTCGCATAGAGTTACAATTTCCTTTCTTACCAAAACATGTAGTTCTGTTGTTATTACCAAGTTTAATCGTATTGCTCTCATTAATGTATTGACAATATCTACAATTACCACATTTATGCGTATACTCATCTTTAGATCTTGTCAACTCCTTTTTCTTTCCCCCCTCGACTATCCTCTTGATGTTAAATGAAGTCTTGTACACACTAGTGGGATGTATTCCCAATACTGAAGAAATATCCTCAGAACTCAAGAAGATATCCCAATGCCTGTTCAGAATCTGCTTAACTAAATTTGAAAAGGGGTTAAACATAATAACGCGCACATTATTTCTATCTCCTATCACTTGCTTTTGTGTATTCTTCCCTATGAATGTTCCTCCTAACAGGGGGATGTATTTATTTCCCCACGATCTGATGACATATTGGGTCACATCTGTTACCATCTCCTTGGGATACCCTCTGGCAAGAAACATTTTAGCAACGGTGTCCATCTGTTCCTCCATATCCTGTCTCATAGAACACATTCTGGCTACCCGAATGCATTGTCCCTTGAGGACATTGCGAAAAATGTGTGGAGGGTGACAACTACCGTATTGTATATAATCATTAGAGAAGGTGGATTTCCTAAAAATTTTAGACTGAAAACCATCCCTCGTTGTACTAATGTAAGTGTCCAAGTAAGGAATACCCACCTTCTCCACCTTGTGTGTAAATCTTAAGAAATTGGTCGTACTATTGATGTATGCTATAAAATTAGGTATATCTTCTTTTGGCCCCTTCCAGATGATGAACAAGTCATCCAAAAAACGTGTGTAGAGGGCAATGTGTTTGTAAAATTCACTAGGTTTGACGTAAACATCCTCCCACTCAAGCATAACAAGATTCGCAAAGATGGGGGCACAAGACGCCCCCATTGCGACTCCTCGAATTTGTTTGAAAAATTCTCCTTGAAACTGGATGTAATTGTGTGAGAGGACAAGCCCCATCATATCCAGTATCAAACAAATCTTATCCCATGTAAGGTCAGAGTATTTCCTTAAGCTGTTTTCAAAATATTCAAGACCAGTTGTATAAGGAATACATGAGAATAAGTCCTGAACATCTATCGTGAGAAAGGTTAAATCACATGACCATACGTCTTGTTTTAATGTACACAAAAAGTCCCAAGAATCCTTGGTTAAATGAGGGACTTTGTTATAAATGTGTTTACACCAAAAATCAATAGCTACCCCTAAGTTGAATGTTTTTGACCTAGAGCCAGAAATAATGGGTCTAAAAGGGGGGTTTTCTACACTTTTGTGGATTTTAGGTATCCCCACTATTCTGGCCATTGTAGGATGTTCTGTTCTAATGAATCCGTATTCCTCATTTGTAATGCGGTTATCTAAAAGGTATTCCTCAATTGCTAAGTCTATTCTGTGGTAGCCAATATTGATCTGGTTAAGGGATGTCTGTTCATAGTTACCAGAACCAAATAAAAGGTCTTGAATGGCTTTGTTGTACACAAATGTGTCATATACTACTAAGCCACCCCCCTTGTCCGGTTTCATAATTCTGATGTCACTGTTGGCCACAATCTGGTCCAAACACTCCCTTTCACCCTTGGTTAAATTATCACAAAATCCTGGAAAATGATTGACGTCTCTCCGGATGTTTCCATATAAATGATATATGTCCTTGCAAACCATACGCTCGTAGTTACTAACTTGTACATTATTTGTAGGAATGTACGTACTTTTTCTCACTAGTGTTTTGGGTGCGTCAATCCTAACAGTATCCTTGAATTGTATAGCTAATTGAAGTCTGCGGCAATACAACTTAACTTCTTTAATGGTGTCAACCAGATTAAACTTGGCAGAGGGAATAAACTTCATTCCCTTACTAAACAAGCTGAAAAAATCTTGAGAAATGTACATGTCAGTGAAATTATACACCTTAAAACCTTTGAAAGAGTAGATAAAGACTTTGTTGGTATTCCCTACCACTTCACTAGATGAATGATCATCAGTTGTAATGCCTTCACTAATTCCTTGTGTTAAGGTAATAGGCAAATTGAGCAATGAACCACATGAGTAACTACCTTTGGGAGAGGTTTCATCTGGACTCGTTACCTCCTTTTGCGATATATGGGGGCCTGATGAAACCTTCCCCCCTGAAAATTTTCATCTTCCCCTGTTCTTCTGTTTCCACCTCTTTCCCATCCAAAATATGGTTCATTCATTCCCATCCTATTCTGGGTTGGATGTGGCCAAATATATGCCCTGTGTGCCCTATAAGCCTTGAGGTCCCTTTCCAATTTATCAAGTTTTCTGTTATAAATATCATATGCCTTGGCTTTAGCCACTCTGAACTGTTTGTCAAACAGTTCATGCCAGTAATCAAAATCAGGATCCTGGGTTATTTCTAAACAAAGCTGTTCAATTTCCGTAAGTAAGCCTCCTATTTTTTCATCATTAAATTTCATGAACAGTTTAACATATTCAAGCCCAAAGTTGTCAAACAAATTATTAAATTCAAACATTACTGTCCACTATAAGGTATCCCCAAAGGAAGTTTAAAAAATCTCAGCCCTTTGGGCACAATTTTTAAAAACAAACATTTCTCCAAATAGCCATTATCAATCTTAGCTCCCTTAATCTGAAGGAGTTTTTTACCTAATAAATATATTTTAGATTTTAAGGAGTCATTATTTGACTTCACATTCCTATCATCATATTTGACTCTTGTATCGGTATTATTACAAAAATCATAATCATCACACAAAAAATTCTTCATGACATCGTTACTATATAGTCCACAATTTTTAATGTTATTGTTGCCATGGCTAGTATAACTGCTAGGCATATTATTGCCCTTAATATTTTGAGTCTTAGTCCTTGCAGAAGGGCTACAAATGTTGTCGTTTGTTACAGTACCTTGATGCTGGTTGCCCCTTCTGTTTACCATAGATGAATATGTTTTCATCTTTTCCTTCTGTTTCGGCTTAGCGCCCATACGTAATGTCTCTTCACGAGAGTGGAAGAGACTAAAGTCAAATGTAAAATCTCCTTCATCTAGAAGTTGAAAATCAGTTTCCTTATTGTCCACATTTAAGTGTACCTGCGGCGTGTTCGCCGTATTCCTGATAACTTGCCCATTTGGTATGCTGTTAAAGCTATTGCCTCCCTCCACAGCCGGTGGAGTTAAAATTACCGAAATGGCAGGTGTTATAGTAATCGGGTGGATGTCCGGACCCGCTGAGACCGGCAACACATCCACGGCCTCGACCGCTGGTCTGGTAAGTGAGGAAACTAGCCGCAGCAGCTTGCTGACATCTTCCTGAAGCGACGTAACCTCTGCACGCAACTCCTGAAACTCCGTTCTGCTCAATGAAGCACACAAGGAACCCGATTCAGCCATGTAGACAACTCAAGAACAGTTTAAATAAGTCAACCAATACCACAATCTGCCGACCGGATCCCAATGGCTCGAACAAAACAGAACAGGGTTGGTACCAAAAGTGCTCATAACACAAATATCTCCAAAGATACACCAAACACTTCACGACTCAGCCGATGATAAAAACAGCTTTAATTCCTCAAAATTCCACAGTAATGGTTAACAGGTTTAGCGCTTTCATCTACTGCAAGTAGACTTCTTCAGAACCAATTGAAAAAGATTACATCAGCTTATATAAAGCAGATTCACATTCAAATGTTACCATTCTGTGCATTAATAGCCAAGAAAATGAATGCTCCAAAATATCCCATGACTGTAAATATTTCCATTTTGGTCACCTTATAAACGAGCTAAATGTAGAAGCTGCACACAGGTCATAGGAAGGTCTGGTGTACTGAAATTATTACTGTGCATCCCAGCATGACATCACTGATTTTATATCGGTGCAGCTTTTAAATGATGTACATAACTGTAGTATTTGCACGGAGAAAGGTAAGCTTCAATGAAACAGAGCTGTCTCACATTGTGTAAGTGAGCAGTGTAATATACCCCTGTGTGTGACCCAAGTATCAGTAGCTGGGTTCTTCAGTAAACTCTTAAAACTGCACCTTTTGTGTATGTGTGGCTGCTACACACCAATCAATAACTACATATTTTAATAATCTTCATGAACATCTTGCAAACAATACTAGTTTCTACAGTTAGTCCGTGTTTATCAAAAGAATGGCATTTTTTTTTTGTGGAAGCAGGCCAAGTCTGAGTTTGGTGCAGATCTCTCCTGTATTTGCCCAAGATTTGTTGGACACAATATGTTTTTGTTTCTGTTCTGCATTGCTGGATGATCACCTTCTCACTCCCCAGTCCTCCTGCTTATTCCTCAGATAGTTGCCCTTTTCTCCTTTCCCTTTCTTTCTATGCCCCTTTATTCCAAGCCCTGGTTTTGGAACTATTCACTGCTTGTCTGCTCATCTAGTGTTTGCTGTTTCTTCAACCTTTTTCTCTCAACTCTTGCTGCTTCTATATTTTTTTGTTACCTGTTGGCACATGCCATTCCCATTCTGGTTCTGAAGCTACTGGATTTAATATAAATATATAGATTGTTGTTGTACACTCTCTCTCCATGTCATCTTAGATCTGTTTTCCCTGCTGGGGCGAATTCTGTTACCTCAGAGTTTCATGGTACTCTCTGCCTTTGTTCCCTCGACCACAGATATGGGGATAATTAGAGAGGCAGCTTTTCTTACTCCCATGGATTCCTTGTATATACCTTTTTGTAACTAGATCATGCTTTGATTCTACATGGCTGACTAGATATGTTTTGTGCTTTTGACAGCCCACTCTACACTTTATTCACTCTCTTTCTGATGAGAAACTCCTTTGTATCGAATCTGCTACACCTGATAAATAATTGGACCTCCATGTGGGAGCCAAACACAAGTGCCCCACCTGTTCACGCTAAGTTTATCAGAAAATACCAGCATAGATTTCAGCCCATGTCATCTTGCACCATTTCCCTACAACTTCTTTGTTATGTTTAAAGGATTCAGAATAAACAAGTGGGCCATTAGTGGATATTGGTGTTACTGTTACATGAGGAAAGTGGTCAAAAAGAATGATAAACAGTAATCAAGGCAGAGTGAAAGTGACTGCAATGGGTGCAAGCTATTATGGGTCAAAACTGGTATTGAAGAGGTGCCAGTCAGTTCCTGCAAACAACATTGGCAATCATTTACACCTGCTTAAAGGCCACTCAGTTTTTGAGACTTAGATGTGTAAGCAGGTAAAGCAAGGACAGAATATAGCTCTTTGTTGCAGTTTAGCAAAGAGCACTTATTCAAACACATGTAGCTCTTTGCTAAGGCAATGCAGTGATACAGCACAGAGTTATGGATACACTAGATAAACATCAGAGTGTTCCTCATCTTTGAGAGAACTTTTGGTCTTCATCTCAGAGGATTTTTTTAATCTCAACTCTAACAGGACAAGAGAACTTTGTATATTTTCCCTTTGTCCTTCAACTTGAACTTCAAACTGGGGGAGAGCTAAATATATGCATTGCCCTGGACACCAACTAACTTTGTTACATGTTTACCTTGAAAGGTAACAGACTATGATTTTGGTTACATTTAAGTCAAATGTAGTACCTTCGTTGTATTCCTTAGAAGGGTTGCACTGCTCATACTTCAAGATGTTTAAGGTAAAATGATGCCATGATGATGTCTGACTTGATGTGCATTGCCTTCCTCTTCATATACTGCAAGTACTTAACCCTGTTTATTTATAGAACTGCGACTGGAATTAGGGATTCTGACTGGGGCCAGAGTCTGTATGTCTGAGCATGTTTGAAACTTTACCCTGATGAAGAAGGCTTGCCTCAACAAAGAGAAAGACAGGTGATCGATTTTTTGAGTGGAGTCCATTTGGTGAGGTTTCCAAGGCTATCCACCAGATGCCCTGATTTATTGCCTTCAGGGTATGGTATTGCTTATTGTTCTATTGCTCAAGTTTCTTTGCTTCAGACACTGATTGTTTTTTTTTTAATCCGAATGTTCCATATAGGAATACTACATGACTATTCAAATGGAGGTGTGTGCGACTTCTCTTGCAATAAAAAAAATTGTGATGATTTCGATTATTACACAAAATCAGTTAAGCAGTGAGCACAGGTATTGTGATGCTTTTTGTATTTGGGTCATTGCACTCATGCAGCTGCAACTAAGCAATTGATTTTAGACCGGTGTTATTTCAATATGATACAGACCCTGGTCAGTCACTGGACCTACGTTTTCGACTTTATAGCTTCGAAATACTGAATGTCAACATTTCAGTATTTCGAGGGTATAAAGTGAATCTATATATATTCCTATGTGGAAACATTTTATCCTGTGGATTGTTTAAGTGGGATCACGGACTCTAAAAGGTTAGGTTTCAGTAACTCAGTATTTGATGGTCTTTATGGCAATGGCTGTGGACTAAGTTCAAGTATATGCAACACAACTTCTGAATGACCTTATTGCAGATTTCAAGCTACTACCAAAACAAAAATAGGCTTTAAAGTCACAGAGGTTTCTGCAGACTTGCCATTATATATTTCCTTTGAATAAGTGCATCCCAAAGAGTCCAAACACAAGCAGTCTATCAGGAAAGCCATTGTGACTGCAATTTTGAGTATATGAAGGAGGGAAAGACTGACTGAATAGTGTTTTTTTCTACAACAGCTTTACTAAATCAGAACCAGGTCAACAAACATTTATAAAGGAACATATTTAAATAAGTACACATCCTTCACAAGTGACAAATATGCAATACAATAAAATGGTATCTTCCTTCACAATAGGGAAGACTTTAATCTTAATCCAGTGATAGTCTGCTTTCCTTAAAAATCTTTACCCTGGATTCTGATCCATCATCTTGTTAAGCAGTATTTAAGTACTGTTTCCTTTTTATAATTCCTTATTTTATACCAAGCTAACTTTTATTTCAGTGTCAAATACATCATCAATTTTTATATCCAACAAATGTCTGTGCTTCAGAATTTCCAGATATCTCACCCTTAATAACATGCTTTTAAAGCTCAGCATTCTGAATCGGTTTATGTCCTCCTTGTGACTGCATGAGAAGTATGTATTTGTGTTGTTTTAACCATTGCATCTCACATAATGCACTAGTATAACCCATTAACTTAAATCTGCAGAATATTAAAAAAGCCAATTAACAAAATGGGCACTGCAGTGGGCCATGACACATAACCCTATCTCATCAAACCTCCCTTCCAAAATAGCTATATAATAACAATCCAAATAGTGGTAAAATAAATGCCATCATACTAGAGAAACAAAAACTACCCTCCTCACATGCATTCATCTGTCTGTAAAGTTGTCATTATCAATTTTAAAGGTATAAAATGGAAAATAATTTATACATGCCCACCAGCTGCTTAGTTTAACATGAAACATGTTAACAGTTCTCAGTCCCTTAATGCTACCATGTTTTAGAAACCTGCAATCGAATGCCTCAAGGAAGAATATACCTGATAAACTAAAGTTCAGATGTGGAATGATACTTATTAAAACACTTCTCTTGCCATGTTGGTACTGTTACAACAAGCCTTAAATACAACAATGACACCAGTGTATCTTTAGAATAATCTGAAGTACTAAACATACACTAACATTTATCACACTCCTCGTAAATAGCAACATGTTACAACAGATTATAATTCACTACCATTTAAACAGTAACTTCTTCCATTAGAGCATACATGCAGCGATAGTTACTGTCTGAAAACATTATATACTGAACCTTCTAGCTATAGTTCCCCACACAATATATAGAAAGTAGCCTTTGATTATGTGTAATTCAAAATCATAATAACAAAACACGCATTAAATAATGACACTATTCAGACTAAGCACATCCACTTCTTAATCATGGAACATACTTGAGACAAGTAACTATTCCTTACAGGACTCCTCAGTCTTTATGAGGCAATGTTATCAGCCTGCTTACAGGTCAGCCTTAATTATGTAATTGACCCTTCCATTCATAACTCTCCACCAACTACAAACATGCTAAATTTTAACAGCTTAATACATAACATACGTGCACTGATATATATACAAAGAGTATTATATGTTGCATCACTAGATGCATTTATCTTGTGATGAAATTGTGGTTAGAGTTGAGGCTGGTCTAGTTTACCAAATTGTGTTACTGTCGAACACCAGCAGATCAACCATAGTATTATTCAGTAGTTTTGCCTATTTGTATTATTTGGCTGTGCAACGCTGGAGTTAAAGTTCTCAGGGATGGAATCTAGCTGTTATGGTATGAACAGCACTTTTTTGTCTTTTCTCTATCCTATGAGCTTACTCTTTTTTGTTTTTTAAAAGCTCTGCTTAATATCTTAGTATATAACCTTTGCTTCTTAATGCTTTGGAATATAATCTAATCATGATGGTGGCCCTGATTAATATAACTGAAGATCCTTAGGATCTCTCTGAATTAGTTAATTCAGTTTTGGCCAACACTTCAGTGATTAAAACTAAAAACCTTCAAATTAAAAATACATTAAAAACATGCTCAGCTAAAACCACTTTCTTAGAATCCGTGATTAACATGCAGGCCAAACTGTATGTAGGAATGTGCTTCAAGGATTAGTACTTAAGAACAAACAGCTTCTTCCCTTCTTGATTGGGCTGCATCCCTGGGACACAGATGCAGAAGGAACCAGGCAAACGAACGGTTTAGAAAAATATTTATGCGAGGCATTAAGCTTATCTTCAGCCCACCTGCTTACTATTGAGAGGATCCATCATGCCCTGTGTGTTAAAGATAAAGCAAGAGTCCCACTCAGGTCAATCGTCTTCCATCTTCTTAATGAATAGGATAAAAAAGCAATTTATTCATTATGAGAAAGATCACCCTTTTCTGAATTGTGGTGAAGGGCGAGTTTTTACCAGGATATTTCTCCTGAAACTATGAAAGCCAGTAAAGCATTCTGTTCTATAATGCAGCTCTACTATAAAATGGCATCTCTACACTTTTAAAATATCTTTTAATCTTCTGCCTTAAATGGAAGAAGCAGGGTAAATTTACTTCCCCAGTTGCTGCCACTACATTCATCCAAGCTTATTTATTTATTGATTTAGTTAGGAATTAGTTATCTTTACCCCAAGAACATCAGACTCCTCTAAAAGAGTTTCTTTTTTCTTCCAGAACATGGTACAGGCCCTGAAAACCATGCTGGAATCTTACACAACATAGCAGATCCAGGTGCAGCTATTTTACAGAGGAACAACCTCACATGGTACTGTTTCAGTGCCTGTCCAACCTGTGCAAAGAAACAATCTATTAAACACTGAAGAACTCTGTAAGTGGATGTAGCACTAAGAAGAGCACCTCACAGTGGGGGCAAGAGTTCTTCCCTTAAACTCTCCTCCATCTTTTAGCACTAAAAAGGGTTTGGATAAGTTTATTAAATCCAAAAAGTTACCTTCTAAACCCAGTAATATTAAAAAAGATAGAAGTATTTCCGAAACTCATGATTGGCTTGGGGTCTAGTCATGATCAACTGTTTTAGTGTGTTTCTTTCTTTCATATTGATTAATATTGGTGAGTACTAGCTTACAATCGATCTTCTGAGTCTGTTATTGAAATTTTACTGGACATTTATGTAAGTATTGTGAGAGCTGAAGTGGTGCATTTTTTTGTTTCTAGTGTTTGATATTACTATTGTCTACTTCTTTAACCTTTACTGTGTGTGTGTGTGTGTGTGTGTGTGTGTGTGTGTGTGTGTGTGTTAGCTAAAGGTTACTTAAATATTGAACTTTTATCCCCAACTGCAGAGTCCTTCAGTGTTTAATAATTGTTTATTTGCATTGATTCACCTACTCCCTCTAAATGTATGAGGTCTTGCTTCACCTTTGAGAGAAAATCAATCAAAAACATGGTTGTAAAAAGTAGACTGATTTTTTTTTTGTTGTTCAGGAATGTAAAATATCAAAAAAAAAATACTCTAATCTTATTTCACTTCTAGGATGCTGAACCTATGCATAGTCTTAACACAAATGCTATGCTTAGAGTGTTACTGGGGGTCAAAGCCTCTTTAACTTAGAAATTGCAGCAAAAATAGTGAATAAATATGGTTACTGGGTGCTTAGGCTTTTCTCCTCCTCGGACTGTGAATTTTGGAGTCTAACTATGGATCAAATTATGATGATCCCACCTTCCCAGACTTGCTTTTTGATGTAGAAATGATGGGAGTGGATGCACATATAATTATATACACTGGGGATTTTACTGTTGTGCCCGACTCTGTAATGGACAAGAGTAATCCCAGAAGTGAGACTCAGACATGCAATTACCTGGCTTTGGTGGGTATATGGAGGGTTGTGAATCCTTCTGACAGTCTACATTTTTACCCCCCCCCCAAAGATACAGCAGGATTAATTATTTTTTAATTTCTGCAGAACTGTTCTAATCCACTGAAAGCACTGACATACCTAGCACTTGAATACAAATCAAAGCTCTCTTCTTCTCCCCACATCATCAAATCCTTGGTAAGATATTTTGGTGGAGGAATCTTCTAATTCTTACCAGCATTTAGAACAATACATTATTGAGTTTGTTCAGAATTCTATTTCCCCAACTCCTCTACTAGTATGGCCATTTGTGTCTGGTGCGGGCACTGAAACAAGAACTTAAAAGTCTATGCCTTGGATCAAAAAACTGTTAAAATATTTTTTGCTGAATGTGAAAGTAAGGAACCTTTGGTCTACTTGCAAAAAAGAGAAATTCACGAACCATCCTAATTTAAAAGATTATAAGGGGGTCAACAGCAGCTCAACATTTTGCTTAAAAAGAAACTGCAGCTTTTTTAAGTGGGTTGGTGCACAGATACGGGTCGGAGAAAGTAAACCAGGTAAATTATTAGCCTATAGACTTAGAAAATGTCAGCAAAGAGATTATCCCTGGGCTGAGAACCTAGCTAGGGGAACAACTAGATATTACACCAAAGGGCTTTAATAAGGCCTTGTGAGAAATTTTCCAAAAGCTTTACGACGACAAGAATAATTCCGTCTCTCCCAAGATTATAAACATCTCCAGGAAAGAACTGATGATTTGACCAAAATATCTTCTCAGCAGAAAAAAATGTCTTGAGGACCTGAAATATGAGGAGCAGTCAGAGGGTCTTCTATAAATAAAGGAAAAGCACCTTAGCCAGATGGGCCGAACACATAACTATACGGTCTTCTTGTAAATATTTTACTATTTCTCTCAACCCTTCTAGTTCACAGTTTGAATCCTCTCATTCTGTTAATTATTCTCCTACCCCTTCTCCTGCTATGATACCCAAGCCTGGCAAAAACAACATCAAACCCCAGCAACCTCAGACCAGTTTCTATACTTAACATTGATGTTAAACTGTACAATGACATTTTACCCAGACACCTAGAATCTATTCTACCTGACCTCATCATGGACACACCTCTCAACCTACAGACACTGAAAATAGGAACAAAAACCTTGAAAAGTAGGCCCATCCAGCTAAAACTTTGGACATCTAATTAGCTAAAATTTGAATACCAAATAGCAGATAACTCTTCCTGATTACAGTAGGAATGTGACACACTACACATAAACACATTTAAAAAAATGTGAAAAATGATGGAAAAATATAAGCACGTTATCTGTGAGAGAGGGTGAATAATTCACATATTTTAATGAGCTGTATTGCAAATTTCTATCACATAAGCTCATTTATTTTTCCTTCAGAAAAAGAAAGATGCAAAATATTTGTCCTCTTTCTTTAAATTATATTACCACTAATATAATGGTTGCGTCATATGTTTTGTGTGTACTAGACAGCTTCAAAAATCACGTGATGAAGCGGATTAAAAAAGTTGTATGAAAGAGAAAATCAAGAGAGAATGAAAGGGAAAAAGGTGTATGAAAGGGACAGTCAAGCCCAAAAATAGGGGCATCCTGACAGGAGTAAATCAGGCCTAAAAATAAAAATGTTCCTCCGAAATAGGGACAGTTGTGAGGTCTAAAGTTAGATTAATTAAGGTAGGAGTAGTGCAGACCATGTATGCACTTTGACGTCATATTTTCAAGAATTGAGACAATCCTCAGAACCCTTCTCAACATTACTAGTGGATTTTTGAAAAGGTCTTTGATTCTATCAAGTGGTCTTGGTCTATGGGTAACAAGATATTTCATAGATTTTCTTTTAGACTATTTCTGCTTCCCAAGCTATATACAGCTCTCCTGAGGCATGCATTTTTTAAATGGGCATACTTCCAGTTATGATCCCGCCTAGATAAGCTCTTCTACATATGTGGTGAAATCTAGAATTCCTGATAATTAAAGATTAATAAAGGCACATGTCTCAGCATTAAGGTTGTTTAGTCCATAATTTCCTTGTTAACATAACTATATACATACATATATACAAAAACTCACACGCATGCCTGCACACACCATTCATGTACTTAGGCTTGTATATAGCTAGTATTTTACTTTAAGCTTATACTTGTAACTAATTTGATTACCATCAAATTTGACTGTGCAGTAGACTCAAATTTGGACTAGAATCTCCTTCTCTCCTTGCCTAGATATGTTTTTTCGTAAAAATGACGCAGCTGCTCTGGTGCACGGATAAGGCCCTGACTATGGCAGGTGACCCGGGTTTGATTAGTGGCTTGGGCACCTGACTGAATGGTTGGGAGGGATGGGCATGCCCATCCTGGGTGGGAGGAGGTTCAATGATGCTTTTTAAGGGGAGGTGTTGTCCAAGTTTGGGAGTTGCCTTTGGACACAGTCGACAAGCGTGGAAGTCAGGGTTGGGAAGGGGTAAGGCATAAAAAAAAAAAAACATACCGATGTAAAGACGGTCCAGCTCCCAGGATGCTATTAGTATCCACAACCGGCCTCAGCAATACTGCAGTAAGTCTAGGGTGGGGGGGTAGGAGATTATAGCAATAACCCACGGCTGGGTGTGGGTAATGCTGGATTTACCCACGGTTGGCGTGGTTTGGTCCCGAGGGCGAAGTCCGAGGGACCAAACAAAGCCAACCGTGGGAAAATACAGCATTACCCACACCCAGAAGTGGGTTATTGCTATTATACCATGACATTATTTAAGAAAAGAAACTATTACTTTTCTTAAATAATGGCATAGTATAATGCCTGTTTACTGCCCTTCCGCAGATGTCTGGCATCCGCAGCAGTTCTGATGTACTGCGTGCCAGCGCAGTACATCAGAGCTGTGGGCAAAACAACGGAGAAAGCAAGATCTCCGTTGCTTTCTTTTTACTGTTTTTGCTATGTTAAATGGGTTTAACATAGCGAGACAGTTTTAAAATAAGCAACGGAGATGTCCGTTGCTTATTTTAAAACTTTCTCGCTATGTTAAACCCATTTAACATAGCGAAACAGTAAAAAAAGCAACATAGATCTTGCTTTCTCCGTTGCTTTTTTTTTTAAAACCTGTCTCGCTATGTTAAATGGGTTTAGCATAGCGAGACAGCTTTAAAATAAGCAACAGAGATCTCCGTTGCTTATTTTAAAGCTGTCTCGCCATGTTAAACCCATTTAACATAGCGACCGTTTTAAAAGTAGAGTTATACTAATGGAAAAAGTCCGCGACGGACCTTTTCCATTAGTATAACTCAATTTACAATGTGCACGCTGGCCAATCAGCATGCACGTTTTAGATCATGGTATAATATAGCAATAACGCCTGGTGTGGGTAATGCTGATTTACCCACGGTTGGCGTGGTTTGGTCCCGAGCCCTCGGGACCAAACAAAGACAACCGTAGGTAATCCAGCATTACCCACACCCAGAAGTGGGTTATTGCTATTATACCATGGTGTTAGTTTGTTTTGTATTATGTTTGTATTGTTGTTATTTATGTTTTGTTTGCTTTTTTGTATTCTTCCACTTTTGTGAGATAAAATAGTCCACACTTTCAGTTTGTGTTTATTGTTTATTTCTGTTTTAATTTAAATACATGTTATTTTTTTAGTTTTTCAGGAAATGTTAGGAAAGGGCTAGGTGGTGCTTGGTATAATATAGTTTAAGCAGTGTATAAGTTTATAACTTGTAGTTATGTTTTAGTAGTTATAGGTATGTTGAAATGTGGTGTAGTTTTAATTTGTATTAATTTTTTTAAAATATGTACTTTTACTATTTGGTACTAGATGGTGGTGTTGTATGCGCTTTTATTAGATGTATGCTGATGTGGACGTTCGGTATGGTGTGTGTTTTTGACTTTGCGAGGGATGTGTGGTGTGTTTTTAGTATGTACATTTTTGGAGTTGTCTGTGTATAGGTATTGTAGGGAATAGAGGTAAGTGAATGGTTTTATGAGAATGCTTGGTTTTATTGTGTTATAAGTGGTGGTTATGTAGTGTGTGTGTGTGATGTATTTGCGACTGCATGACTTTTTATTTTTTTAGTGTTCAAGGTGAGGGAATGAGGAGTGTAGTATGGAAATTGGTTAGTTTTCTGTGTTTTCATTAAATTGTTGTGTTTTGGGTATTAGATTTACTTTACTTTACTATTTATTTGCTGTCGCCGCATGATATTTAGCGACCAGACTTTTTGCGTTGTTTCTTGTAGGATTTACTATGTGCACGCTGGTTGGATTAGCCAATCAGCATGCACATTTGTCAGGTTTGCAATGTTCGCATGGTATAATAGCTGGTAGACTCGGCGTGGCTGTCCGGTACCGTGGAGCCAGGACGGAAGTTAAGGCGACACCAAAAAAAGTTTCTTGAAAATAGCATGCCTCTGTCTCATTCACTTTATTTAGCATCAGTGGTTTTCCTTTTATACACAGATAATGTACTACAGTTTCATCAACATTTATTTGAACTGCTTCAAGTTGCATGTGCTTTTTGTACCTTAGAATTGCCATTGTTGGTTGTTTGCTGTTCATAATTTTACTTGTTCATTGTTAATAGTGTTTACGTTTGCTCCAGAAAAGAAGCCTAGTAGTATGTGTTTTTAAAGATCACAAATGTAACACCGTTGTTTACGTTTGAAATCATTTGTTACTAGATTTTCACTGCCAGTGAGGTTGTGCAACATGTGTGCACTCAATAAATCTGATAACCGATTATTAATTATATAGTCATATATTTACTTATACGCTGTACACACCTCTCAACTGTTCAGATATTTGCAAATTGTCATATGTTTTGTCTATACCACATAAAATATGTGGTTTTCTGGTAAATCACTGAGGACTGAGCTCACTAAACAATGCCATACATCTGAGCTTCAGACTTTATATACTTCATAAAATTAAGGTAAGGAAACAGTCCAACCACCAAGGCCACGTCCATAAAATCACAAATTTAATAAAAATGTTAAAAGGATTAGCGCTTTCACACAAAGTGCTTCATCAGATCCTACAAAAACCATACAAGCATACAACTATTTAAAACACACTTTAACCAATCAAAAAACAAGAAAGTTAATGAGGCAATGGGCGAGCCTTTAAAACAGGTTTTAAGGGTATAGTAACATTTAACCCTGATGATCTATGTGCTTGTAAAGCAACTATCCTTCATAAAATGCATGCCAACAAAAATCTTGTTATTCTAGCAACTTTCTAACTTTATAAGAACACTATTTAAAAATCTGTCTCCATGTTTGGCCTTTATTCCCACATTATTTTAGGCTTTGTCCAGCTTTCTTGCTTTAAGAGGTTTACAGGTATGGTTTTATGCCCTTATCATATAAAACCATTTTAACATTTAAAATGACTAATTCAAAATTAAGTACAAAGAAAAAAAGTTACCCAATACACTTTTTTTTTCAGAACATTTCAAATAGCACCAATTCAAGACCATAATAAATAATAAGCAGGTATGCAAATGACAGACACACCATAATAGTAATAGGCCCATCTTCATATTTTTCTCCTCTGCAAACCTACAGGATTCCTTAAGGACTGACAGTATTATTCATGCACCACATACCCTTTGAAAGCAGATGGCACACATTAATAATGACATCTCAGGAGCTACATAATACATTGTATTGTATGTATACTTTGTTGGCCAATTTCTTTTTCAGTGGAGACCTGAGGTGGTATTTTTACTGATTAGGGAACATATGGCAAAGCAGTACTTTCTCTGCTCTTTTGGTAGGACAGTTGTAGAGCTTGTCCTTGCGAATCTATAAGGGGAGAGAACAACTGATCCATCAGGCAGAGATGGAGAGCTGAATAACTACAGAGATGGGAAATATTGTCTGTAATTCATATATTTGGTTACAGACATTTCAGATGGTGGATTACACTGGTAATTTAACAATAGTGACACTGAAAAATTAAGTGCATTTCTAGGTGCATTATACAAAGTAGGATAAAATAAGTAAAGAGAAGAGTAGAGGAGAGAAGAGGTTGTACGATCAGAGTAGTAGAGCTATAACATTTAGTAGGGAGTAGGTTGTCAAAAAGCAATGGCCAGATATATTGCATGGTTGCAGGAAATACTGGGAATGTAGAAATGAATCTATTATCTTTTGAAATAAAGGTTTATAAAATATATTTGGTCATGTTAGGAAACTTAAATTATTAAAGAAGAATATACTTCCTGGTCAGTCTGAAAGAAAATTATCGGGATAACATTTAATACAGAAAATAAAGTTAAATGTAATAAAGAAAAATAATGAAACAAGATATGCAGAGGTTTTAAAGATGAAAGAAAAAAAGATTATGAATATGTGAAAAAAGTGGAAATCAGATGGTACAATATTAAGTAAAACAAGAAAAGAATGGAATGATAATATAATGAAAGAATGTCACTGGATAATACCCTAAGGAGGGTTACTGGAGGGCATTAAAGAAAATGTACAATATTAAGTAAAACAAGAAAAGAATGGAATGATAATATAATGAAAGAATGTCACTGGATAATACCCTAAGGAGGGTTACTGGAGGGCATTAAAGAAAATGTACAATATTAAGTAAAACAAGAAAAGAATGGAATGATAATATAATGAAAGAATGTCACTGGATAATACCCTAAGGAGGGTTACTGGAGGGCATTAAAGAAAATATAAAAAGAGTAACCCCGGGATTCATGAACCTTGCGCCAGGCGTATGCATGGCGTAGGCGCCACAATGCCAGACATGGCCGCCGAGCGATTCAGGTACGATCCAAACCCACGTGCATCAGCGGCGTATGCCGGAGTTGCGCCGCCTCTGGCGTAGGTATGTTAAATACCCCATGTGCGGTGTTGCACCATGCAAATGAAGGCAAGTAGCGATTCACGAAGTGGCGCGGGCGTAGCATAACAGCACGGCAATGTAAACCAAAAAAAATGGTTTACATATATCCAAACATGACATAGGAGTAACGGAAGGCTGCCAACGTCATGTGTCATAGTGGTGCAACATGGCAATGTGGAAAGAAATCGAGAATGTCAAAGGAAAACCTGCAGAAAATGTAAATAAAGACATAAATGTCATGTATGCAGAAACCACAGCAGAACCCCAGGACATGTCCGCGGAAGGTGAGGAACAATGAAGTAATATGACAATGCCATAAAAGAGCAGTATAAGACACATCAGCATCACAGCCACAATACACCATAGTATGAATGGAAAGCCACAACCACAGCCCAAGGGTTGCCAAGGAGTGGCGTCGGTGTCTGGAGCCGTAACCATGTATTAGTAGTCAATGCCATGCAAATGAGTCAGATAATACTGAATCGCAAAACCCCCGCCGGCGTAAGGCTGCACCAAACGGCGCAGCGGTAAAACACCGAGGAGTGGCGTAGAGGGAACACCTGTCAATCACAGAGGGGTGTGCCACCGTAGGAGGAAGCACATTGGAGCCCAGCAAACCTGGGCTGTACAATGCACATCACAGCATCAGGACCGGCGTGTGAGGAAATAGATGAGGTGAGAGTATACAATGCACGCACAGATGCATGTGCACGAGGATGACTCCGTTCCCCAAACCGCCCCGTCAACAACCATGGATACAGGAAGGTGATGCGGAGAATATGAGGAAATGCGGAAGCAGTGTAATTGGAGTCGTAATGAGTAATTAACACCAATCAACCGACGGAGGGCAATCGGTGGCAGCTGACAACTCTGCATGCAGAAATCTGCAAAACGGGAAAGGGGAGGAATATGAATGCAAAGAAAGTAGTGGATGTTGCAGAAATGCAAAGAGCGAAGAACCAATACAGCACAGCCAAGGAGAGAGTTAGCATAACGGCGGCGGCAAATAAAGTGCATGACATGTCATGTGCCTGCAGGATGCACTCCCGTAAATAGTAGGTGCAACGTGCAGAAACAGTAAAGTAAGGTGTAAAGCTAAACCAATGCAGGCAAGTGTAATGTAACAACAAAGGCAACAGCGTTGCAGTGCCAATGGTAAAACACGGTAGATAGCCCACAGATACGGCAGCAGAGACACACCCAATGACATCACCGGGTGTACAGCGGAACACTATAAAGTGGGAATGCACACAACACACAGCGCGAATTCCCAAACGCTGTGCCTTACGGTGTAAACACACGGGGAACTTTTAAAATGTATATGTTGGGTGCTGCCGTGGCCGTGATGCATCAGCATGTGTTAGAGACAGACGGAGTTGCGGAGGAGGGTGCCGACAACTACCGGAGGCCTCAGAGGAGAAGGAGAGTGTTCAGACCAAGGGTGACCTACCAGGGGCTGCAAGACCTGGAGATAGTAGAGCGTTACAGGGTGGACAGGGACACGTTACAGCAAATAGTGGAGCTGTGCGCCAAGCCTGAGAACAAGAGACAACAGAGGGGAGCCCATCCCAGTGGACACAAAGGTATGTGTAAGCTTGCGAATACTGGCAACAGGTACCTTTCAAAGGCCAACCGGGGATATAATGAGCATCTCACAGGCATCAGCATCCGAGGTACTACACCAGTTTCTGGATGCCATGTTACGACATGCCCATGAGTATATATACTTCCCCAGATCTCAGGAGGAGTTGGCTAGCAATATGCGCCACTTCCACCATGTGGCACAATACCCGGAGGTACTGGGTGCGATAGACTGTACGCACATAGAAATCAAGTCACCACCCGGGGAGCAGGGTAGACGCTACATAAACCGCAAGGGATTCCCCTCCATCAATTGCCAGGTCGCGTGCAATGCGCAGGGCATTATCATGGATGTGTGTGCTGGCAGCCCCGAAGCTACCACGACTCCCATATCTGGCATGCCTCACAGCTGTATCAGGTATTCGCCAGGGGGGGACATCACACAAGGTCACCTTGTGGGGGATGCTGGCTACGCATTGGAGCCGTGGATGATGACACCCATCAGAAATGCACACACACACATGCAAGAACGCCATAATGAGGCACACGCACAAACCAGAATAATCATAGAGCGTGTGTTTGGGATGTTGAAATCACAGTTCCGGTGCTTGGATACATCTGGTGGAGCCTTGCAGTACTCTCCAGGCACATGTGCCCACATATTCATAGTATGTGCTATGCTACATAATATGATCCTGCGGAAACAGCTGCCACAGGGACATAATGGTGTAGGGCCACCAAGCCCACCACAACTGGCAAGGCAAGCACAGGCACAGGGCGTTCAGTGCCATGAACACACTGTGCCAGCCCCAGTAGGCAGACGGAGGCGTACCCAGTATGCCTATGCCTTGGCAAAGAGGGAACGTATAGCACATACTCTGACAGCATAGGCCCCATGGACTGACACCTCCCTACCTGCACACACAGTGAAATGGACAGCACACAAACATGTCCGCCCATAATGTGTACTGTATGGGCGGTCCCATGTGTGACTCCAACATGGGTAGCACCCAAACACCGCACAACCAACTGCCAGCGGAGCATGGAATGGCAACACCTCAACCGCACGCGGGTCCGACAGCAGACGGCGTAGCCGTATGCTGCCACGCTCAGCGCAAGGTGTCTACATATGTGCATACACAAATATGGATATAGATATCATTACACACGTAGAAATATATGTACACATACACAGATATAAAGTACAACAAGTTCAACAGGGAATCACAGGGATGCAAGGTTACAGATGCAGTAAGATGCGAACTCTCAAGATAGTAAACATACTGAACGACAACCCGACTATCCGGGAGGGTGGACAGAGCAGGGAACGCCACCCATGGAAAGGTCAACCCACCTAAATGCATATTCGCCATTCGGGATGATCGCCAGGCCATGATACAGTAACAGGACATGTGCGTGTAATATTCTGAGGATATGAGGGCGGAGACACCGCCGCCGGTGACGTGTTCAACGTAGGTACTGTGTGCAACCGTCCCTGCGAAAGCGGCAGTATGTGCATGTGTGAGGTGAGGGTGTCGTGTGTTCCGCTGTGCCAGTGTAATGTGTGTGACACTATAAAATGTGTATGTAGGTGGCATGTGACAGGCGGAGTGGAATAACATGTGTAGGCATACAGTATAGGAACCACAGGCGTATGTATAGCAGTACCCACAAAGTAGTACTGAGAGCTCCTCACTGGCTAGGCGCTGGCGGTAAACGATGCAAATCGAAAATGTCCCAGAATGTACCACAGGAGTATAGCCAACATGACATGCGAAGGACGCATGTACAAACCATCACCGTATGTATGGCGCCGACATGTTAATTCCAATACGAGATATTGGCAACGTTACGCAGCAATAGTTATGTACCGCGGAAATACGCATGTGCTACCCCGGCACCGATCGTGGACATGTATCATCGCGTAAACACCGCTGTGTGTTCTACGAGTGTTAAACAAGCAATCGCCACCCGAATAGGTGGCAACCGGTAGCATACAGGCCGTCCCAACTACAGGACCACAATGACCGTAAATATCCGTGACAAAATGCCAAGGGATAGTCGGCACCTACGAACAGCTGCAGATATACTACCGATGTGACGGAGGAATACATGCAGGAAGCACACAAGCAGGTGGTACCGACAGCAGACGACATCAACAAAACCTACACTCCTAGAACAACAGACAGGTAACTTGCAACTCCCCAGGCAGGGATGGAGCACACACAGAAGCATACCGTGTATGTACAAATGCAAGGCCCACAACCCGTACCCGTCACCCACAGCCGCCGATATACCCCATCGCACATATCAAAGGGATACAATCTGAAATAGCAGCACAAACATACAGGCAGTTAATGACAGCGGCATACCCGCAACATCCCGCATGGGAACCACTATCAGCAGCGGATGCATACCTGCATCCGTTGTGTACAGGAATACAAGAGCTATGTTACACATCAGACTGCAAAACGCCATCGACAGATGCCGGCAGGACATGGACACCCACATGTGGAACATAATACCATACCCAACACACACAATCCAGGGCTAACACCACAGCCAAATGTACCTGACGCCACACATAGCGGTTGTAGTCACACATAATATAACACAATACATACCATCCCCATGAAGGTAGTGCAGATAACCAACGCCCAGACGATGAATGAACCATGGCCTAGTTCCGACGAGTACCGTACGAATGGAGGAGATGCACAGGTGATATGCACATAAGTACACACCGAGGAACAGCTATTGGTGTGATGAACCCACATGCTGCAGGTGACGACGGATATAAGGAAGACTCCCAGGATAGTCAAACTGTATGTTCATACCGAACAAAGACGTTATTCCCACAAGAGCCGATCATGTGTCAGTAGCGAGACACAAACGGAATACGGAAAGCAATACAGGAAAGGTATGTAGAACCCACGAGATGTACTGGTGTGTAACGCATGATATGTATGACGAATCGGCACCGTATGTGAACGGTGTTTGTCAGTAAAGATACCTGTCCATAAAGGAGAGAGTGGTGAAAGGTGGTTATGTAGTGTTAACCTGCTGAGTATACCAACCACTGTGGACACCGTGTGCACAGCAGTGGGACATCATGTACACAGCTGGGATAGGCCAAGGGGTGCCATCGTGATTTAAAACACAGAGCAATGCCACCACCCACGCTGATGCTGGCAGTGGATGTCCAACAATGAAGTGCCACAGCAGGGGATAGGACATGTATGTATAGTGTCACAGCACACATGTGTATGGGCAGATATTGTCGATGTCATACGTAATGTGTGCACGACGTGCACGTATGCCTCGCAGTAGGGGTGACCATGTCAAGTATGTATAATGTAAAGCTATCATGATGGATACGTCCAGACATTATACACAGTATCACAGGCATAGCATGCATGATGGACGTATGGCCAAGTGTTATGTACATTAACAGGATATGTATGGCCTGCAGATATGGGACAGAGCAGTAGCAGAATAGCCACCCAAAATGGAAGGAACATCAAGTAACTATGTCCAAGCTATCTGTAGCAGGTGCAATGTGTGCAACAATGATGTCTGGCAGGTCCATGTGTAAACACATGTGCAATGTACACAGTCGTGCCACCCCCCCCATGGTACTGTCCACTGGACAGCAAAGGTGGATGTCAACTGCATGTCTACACAGTACTGCTGTTGTGGGGGTCCCATGTGTATGTGTCACCCTATCAGCAAGGGAGCTATCACATGACCAGTGCCACAGTGTGTCCCTGTGGGATGTGCACAGGACCTATGCTCTACAGCATGGTGTGTGTCTAGTCTGTGTAGGTAAACAGAAGCCCAGGCTAAGCAATGTGGCTTGTGTGCACATATGCATGACTGCTTCATTCACCCTGCCCACTGCAAATGCCAGGTAGGAGTACTACATGCATCAGTAATGCGGAGGACATAGCCCATGGCAGAGTACATGACACCACTGTGTAAGTGTTATGCAGATGAGTACAGATGTGTTCTCCGTCTGTTATCTGCATATGTAAACTGTCTGAGCCTGGTATACATTGCGGCATGACTATACTGTGACATGGAAAGTTGTAGCCATTGTGGAAGGCACACCACGAATGTGTTATAGTAACCCTGCCCGTGTGTAGATGTGTGTATGGCACAAGTACAAAGGCTACCAATGTCCCAGCAACACACATAGTCCAGATATGTGTGACCCTGCAGATGTGTACCCACGCCACAGTGGAATATGGCAACCACAGCACCATGTGGGGCATGTGTGTGTACAGCAACCATGTACAATGTGATATGCATGTATAGGGACAGTATCCGCGTGATACCCAGTGGATGACTGTCGCTATGCAAAGGTGATGTGTATGCACCATCCGTGATGTATCTGACACAATGACATCTACACGATATATCTGCCACACCGACACCTGCATGGATGTTAGCAGTATGAGCTGCTGGAGCTAGAATTCTGCCAAGTATGTAGATGTGGGACATGTAGACATGGACATTACTCCGTGACAGCATGTTGTGTATGTAAGCAAATAGTGAACATGAGGGGACACATGACTGAGGACTGTGTAATGCCACATGTACCTTACATGTCGTAGGTAGCATGATATGCTTGCACCACTGTGTGACCTGTCCAGGAGTCACACAGCCTAACATCCTGAGACACAGGGTATGATGTGATGGTGGACGTGTACATTGCCAATACCAGAATGTGGAATGGTGCTGAAGGGCAATGTGGGGATAGTGTCTGATCTGTTACCCTCTGTACTACACCAACCACCCATGCAATGGTATGACAGGTGGCCATCATGTGGATGTGGTGTGCTGTGGCACACAGATGCCCAACAAGGGTGCCAGTAAAGGCATGGAAGTCGTCAATGGGTGTGTGAAGCAGGTATGTCAGGATGTGCCCCAGTGCCATACTGAATGGTGCAGTCATGTCTGTATGAATGCAGTCCCACACGTGCAATGCACTACCACCCATGTGTAGTGTGATAGATGCGGTGGTGTGGTGGTCAAGGTACACAACGTCCATGAATGGGCTAGCAGTTAATTCAGTGGGCTGCTGCAGAGACACATAACAACCAGTTTGGCGGGATATAACAGCTATGGAGATTGGAGGTGACATTGGGACAGTGTCCGAGGACATAATGTGTGCATGGCAGTACCATGTATGTGTCCATAGGGACAATGCGATGTCCATGTATGGATTGGAACCCTGTAGTGAGTGAGAGTGTATTTTATTGGTAGGTAACCCATTGGCTGGCATGTTGCCAACAACATATCTGTCGGCAATGCCTGGGTGACTGTCGTATGCTACATTGAATGTGTATGTAGCCAAACAACACGGACATACCACCACACTGCGTGAGGGCCCACACTGCAAAGTATGGTGGTCATGTGTAGGTAGCTAGCTGTGGAGTATGTGATGGACCACGAGGACACACCATGACTGTCATGACGGCAGCCATGTGTACAGTTAACTCGCCGTGGCCGCACGGTGTATCACGGTGATGCATGCAAACTACCATGAATGTGTGTACTGCATGCCTACTAACAGACACCTGCCTGTTGTAGTGTGCACTCCAGGGCAGTATGCATACTGCCACTATTAATGTCTGGGCTGCATTCACTGGGCTGTGGTGTGGGAATGCTGCATGACACATGCAATATCACATGCATGATGTGTCTGCATGTGTGTGTGTCCACGTGTGTGTGTCAGCGTGTGTGTGTGTGTGTGTGTGTGTGGCTGTGTGTGTGTCAGCATGTCTGTAATGTAACTTACGGTATGTCTCTGTATTGACAGGTGCTGTAGGTGCATTCCCCTCCTGCGGTCCATCTGATGCTAGTGTCCCCACAGATACTAGTGGTGATGACCATGTGCATGAGGCACAGGCAGGGTCATCACAGGCAGACACTGTGCCATTGGAGAACATCACACATACGTCCCTATCATCCCTGCACACGGTTCAGATGCCGACACATACCACAACACCATTGCCCACAGATGACGGACAGTCAGCGTCTGTTGGCACCGAGCAGGAATGTGTGGTGGCTGCAGAAGGTGCGGGTACACATGACATTGCCAGTGTAATGACTGGTGGAGTGCCACACAGGCATGTGGCAGGTGCTGCTCGTAGGAGGGGCACTGCTAGACATACACCTGCCGTACAGGGTGCAGCAGCTGGTATAACCAGACGCATGTTCCAGACTGTGATGGCGGCGCAGGCATGTGCCGAACGGCAGAACCAGGAAGGGCAGAGGTCCACAATCCGTTCCTTAAATGAGAACATCCAGTCATTGGCGAATGCCCAACAGCATCTTGCCGATGTTCTGGATAGGAGATTGGGTGAGATGGCTGGGATCCTCGACCGAGGCATGGCCATCCGTGAGCGTGAGCTGTCCATGCAGGAACACCTGGTAGGGGTGAGGCATAGGGCACGTGGCCGTGGGCTAGTAACACCACCAAGTACAGGTCAACGTGTGTGTGCCACCACCCATGCCCACCCACACAGTGCTGGTAGCAGCAGCAGTGCAGCTGCTACTACACCGACCACACCAAGACACAGCAGGCCACGTGGACGTGGCCCTGGATGGCGTGGACACGTTTCCAGTGGACATGTGTCATCGGAGAGTGGCCACTCTATACCTCCACCCGGTAGTGCCCGTGCAACCCCAGGCAGGCACGGGTCACGTCGCCGCAGGCCGACACAGTGAGCCATACCACCTGCACTGTACAGTCTGGGGCTGCCAAGTATACCCCGTGTAGGCATCACAGATGACTGAACTGTGTACACACATACCCACACACAGCAAACACAACTGTAGGGCTCCACCACATCCACATGCATTCTGCACAGTCATGCCCAGTAAATGCACAGGCCCTTACGCACACACAGGATGTCATCCATTGGTACAGCCTATGCCTGTGGCACACATATTGCCCTGTGCATATGATGAAGTCTCTGCCACATAATCGTGAGCTACACCATTGGTGCACGGTTATGCAAACATATTCTGATGCACAGGGTGGACAACATAGTGAGAGGTGTATGTGATACCTTGTCTGCATAGTATGTGATGTGTATGTTGTGGTGGCTGTGTATGGCAGGTGACAGGTGCGTATGTGATGTGGTTTGTGCACTGACATCATGCAGCAGATATACCATGTAGTGCAGGTGCAGCATTCATTGTTCTGTGTACACAGTATGCGTGTTGGTTACATGTGTAGCACCATATTGGTTCAGTTAACCCGTATGCCACTTATGGTGCACTTGCATGTGCCCACTGGGAGCACTGTTATCAGTTCCCCACATGTAGTCGTGGGGTACCCACAGGCACATCTGGCAATAGCAGCATATAGCACAGGTACCCGCAACCAGCATGGACCCCTACATAGGTACATAGGCGCACATGTACATACCAGGCTATGTGCCCTACGGCATGTGTAAACCTAGCAAGACTGTGTGTGGCTGCTAACACCCTTTAGGATGAGGGTACCACATCCATCAGTCTCCTGTCCCCTGCCCAGCACTGACACAGAGATGATGCCTGGTGCATACTCATGATCACACATCCACACGTCATGATTACTCCTGCACAAAGGCAGTCAGGGCCTCTGCTTCACATGGGCTGGCAATCCTCCCCATGTTGTAGGGGGTCTCTGGGCGTTGACCCTGTTCCCCCAGCACGTCCTAGTCATCTTCGTGGTGAGGTGTGTGTAAGTTGCTTCTGTGGCCGTGTTTGCCCGGAGCCTAGGAGGTGGAACTTGTCCATGTCACCCAGGTTGGACATGGCTGTGTATGTCAGGCACAGATCACCACAGAGCAGACGTGCTGGGAAGGTATACAGCCGGAGTCCCCTTGGTCGGGCAGTGTGAGACACATGTCCCAGCACCTTTATCCCCGCCTCGTGGAATGTTTGTGGTCCTTCCGAGTGCTGCAGGTGTCAGGTTAGGTACAGCCCATATGTGCCATTGTATGCAATCATTGCTGTGGTGTGTGATGTATACAGGGGTACAATGAACACCCGTGATGTGGATGTGATTCCTTCCAGACCAGGTGGCCATGGTGGAATGTCTTCCCACCCACATTGGCATTGTGTGTGTTGACAGAGGTTACTGACAGGTGTGGTACCCATCTCCATGAACACGTCCACCATGTTGAATGGATCACCACCTACATGTTACGTTGGGGCAAACATGTCCTTCACACTGGGTAGGTCTGCACCTTCTCTGGCATGTAGCAACAGGCCATGGCTCTCGCACCAGTTATCCATGGGTATGACGCCCTAGGTGGATGTCTGTGTCAGATGGGGTGTCGGGTATGGTGGCCAGTGTGCAGTCATCTGCATACCTTGTCTGCCACAATCCCCCTATGTTGGCATGCACATTGTAAGGTCGAATGCTGAATGGCATGGGGCCCAGGACGGAGCCCTGTGGGCCTCCACCTGAGACCAGCTTTTAGTCTGACAGGGCACCAGGAACACACACCCTGTGTGGTGTGACCTCCAACCATTCTGAGAACCATCGTGTGACTTATGTCCCCACATGTACGCTGGTGAGCCTTTCCATGAGACCCGCGTGGAGTGCATTCTGAACACTCCCACCAGGGCATGGTAGTGTGTGCAAACCGACCTACCCCCATCAATGGCCTTGGTGACTGCTCCAGACAGGACGAGCAGGTTTGGGAGGCAGCATCTGCCCTTGACTAAGTTGTTGTGGGTATGTTCCGGTATTGGCTGCACACCACTGTTTGTATTCATGGGCACCTGTATGGCCCTCCCCGCAGCTTTGCAGACAAGGCTTGTCAAGCTGATAGGGCGGTAATGTCTGCAATCCATAACAGCACTACCCTGGCATAGTGGGACCACAGATGCCATATGCCATCCAGCGGGGACGTAGCCCGTAGTAAGGCTAACATGAGGCAGTGGCCTTATGTGTGGGGTGAGGGCCTCAATGAGGTTGGGTAGCACACAGCCAGGGACACCATCGGGGCCCATTGGTGCTGTGTTAACCATCTAACAGATATCAGATTACTCCAGGGCATATGAGATGTTTCTAGGCTAGACTCTGGTGGGATGGATATGTCCCCTCCTGGGGTGGGGGGTGGATGTATGCATAGGACATGTCCGCTGGTTTGTTGACAATGTCTGTGGGTGCAGTGACCGTTGTACCATTCTGGATCATTTCTGGCCATGTCTGTGCGCTCCCACCCATGTCTCTACCACAGTTGAGGAAGGCCCTATGGTTGTCTCATGTGCCCTCTGCAGTACCACTACCACAAGCGGCCTTGGATGATTGTATGTGTGGCCGTATGTTGATGCTGGTATGAATGAGTGATGGCTTCCCTGGTACTGATAATGCTCCGTCATGTATTAGCTCAAACTGCTGATGTACAGTTTGTCAGTGGCTGTGGTCCACCAGACCATGTGCCTACCTGTGGTGGACAAGGTCCTGATGTTATCATGAGCACTTGGTGCAGACATCCCTGTGTGTGCTCAGAGAAGGCATTCGTAAGGGAGGTGGCAGTGCGGCCAGTGTTCACCACTGGCATGGTGGATTTGTAGGGTACCACACCGGTCATATGATGTCTGTGGTTTGCTGTGAAGAGGTCCTCACTTAGGTCTCCCATGCCAGTGTTGGGTGCAGGATGTGGATTACCAGTGGATACACTATATGGTCTGACATCACCATTGAGGGATGTACATCCTGTGTGGAGCATTTCCTCCCCATGTGTGATGGGCAGAACTGGTATACGTCCCCCCCTAGTGGGTATGGTTCATGGCTGTTTCACAGCGGTCACGTGTATGAACACCCAGAACCTGTGGCGTAGGGTGTTGTGTCATGGGTAATGTTCCCAGTCTATGTATGGGTGCTTGATGTCACCCAATACGGTGCTGTTGTGAGAGCATGCACACTCACCAGTGTCCTCAGGACGGCTGTGCAGGTATCCTGGAGTTGGGAGGGTGGTCTGTAGCATGCAACAAACTGTAGGGCGGTCCTACCCATGGTTAATTGCACTTGGATATTCCCCGCTGCAACGTCTGTGGCATGGGCGGGTTGCTGTTGTGTGGCTGGGCACACACGACGGTCCACATACTGCCACCCATGCTGTTGCTCCATGTGTATGCATGTCTGCTCTGTGCCGAGTCTAAGTGTCTGAGCATGCCCAGTAAGCAGCTGTGTAGATTGACACACAGGACAGTGCACACCGCGCCCGACTGCGTTGATACCCCGTGAGCATGTCTGTCTCCCCTTCGCAACCGCTAGGTGTGGGAGGCATGGCCAGTACACCCGCCGGGGTTACACACGACAGTCGTCACCGATGTCTACAACTGGGCGTGTAGCCATGGCCAATGGCATCCTGTATAGCCATGGTGACCATCCAGGTGACACATGTGGCTGTCATGCCACATTGGCTGCCTACATCCTGCACGACGGATGCCCTCCCATAGGGTAAGGTGTCATGTGGTGCATCCCGTATTCCTGCCGTGATGTACTGATCACTAGTTATTTGGTATTCCCGACTGCAGCACTAACGTGTTACTGTACGGCCACCTTGGGATGGTAACAGGCTGCGTGACTGCGCACTCTGTCTTCATTCCCTATCGGACGCATTGCCTCTGCAGATGATACCACCCACCTAGGGGTATGCCTCCTGACAGTGCTGTGCTCAGTAATCCCGTTAGCGCGTTCTGTAAATGCTTCATGCTGTAGTGAGTTCATGTAGGTAGGCGTAGGTTCGACTCTCGGCCCGTGTGTGTGTGTGTGTGTGTGTGTGTGTGTGTGTGTGTGTGTGTGTGTGTGTGTGTGTTTCCAGCTGCCTCTGCAGATGAACTAGCTTTTAGACGCTCCACAACACATACATCGGCTATTGCTGGCTATTGTCTTCTGGTGATGTCACCCGCCTAGAAGTATGCCTCTGACAGCTGTGCTCAGTAAACTTCGGTGGCAGCGTTCTGTAAATGCTTCATACTGTAGTGAAATCATGTAGATAGGCGTAGGTTCGACTCCCGGCCCTTCCGTGTGTGTGTGTGTTTCCAGCTGCCTCTGCGGATGAACTAGCTTTAGGCTCCGCACACATACATCGGCTATTGCGGCTATTGTCTTACAAGTGATGTCACCTGCCTAGAAGTATGCCTCTGACAGCGCTGTGCTCAGTAAACTCAGTAGCGCGTTCTGTAAATGCTTCATACTGTAGTGAAATCATGTAGATAGGCATAGGTTCGACTCCCGGCCCTTCCGTGTGTGTGTGTGTGTGTGTGTGTGTGTGTGTGTGTGTGTGTGTGTTTCCAGCTGCCTCTGCAGATGAACTAGCTTTTAGACGCTCCGCAACACATACATCGGCTATTGCCGGCTATTGTCTTACGAGTGATGTCACCCGCCTAGAAGTATGCCTCTGACAGTGCTGTGCTCAGTAAACTTGGTAGCGCGTTCTGTAAATGCTTCATACTGTAGTGAAATCATGTAGATAGGCGTAGGTTCGACTCCCGGCCCTTCCGTGTGTGTGTGTGTGTGTGTGTGTGTGTGTTTCCAGCTGCCTCTGCAGATGAACTAGCTTTTAGACGCTCCGCAACACATACATCGGCTATTGCCGGCTACTGTCTTACGAGTGATGTCACCCGCCTATTTAGCAAATCACTGGAACCACCACGAATTAATAAAACAGACAATTTATTTGGAGAAGAACAAGCGCTTTCACGCACTTAACTAGTGCGCTTCATCAGGTTACATTAAACAAAGTTATTCCTTGTCCTTATATACAAAGCATACGCCCTAATTAGCAACTAATTAGGGCAGACAGAAGCAGCCCACAGCACAATGCTAGAATTTAATCACACTTTAAAAACAGTCATATTATAAAAACCTCCTCTGAATTTAATCAAAGAACCGTATAATATTTAGTCAACATTAACAATATTAAAAACAACATTTCTTATGTGACAATGTTTAGGAACGCTTCTAAGTCAGTAATGCTCAATCTAAAATAAAATAAAATAAAACCAATGTCATTTCATGGGCAGCGAAAACTCCTTAACTTATGTCACTAGATTTTGACTCATTTAAATATCACATAAAGAAGCATAAAAGGCATAAAACCATAGCCCTGACGGATAAATAAGTCATACCAATAAAACACAGGTAAATTAAGTGTATATGTAAATATGGATAAGTCAGTAATGCTCAATCTAAGATAAAACCAATATCATTTCATGGGCAACGAGGACTCCTTAACTCATGTCCACTAGATTTTAACTCATTTAGATATCACATAAGGAAGCATAAAAGCATGAAAGCATAACCCAGACGAATAAATAAATCATACCAATAAAGCATGGGTAAATATACGTATATGTAAATATGAATGAAAAAAGGGGGGGGGGGGAACAGGGAGGGGAAGGAGGAAGAAAGACTGAGGACAAGAAAAACATAATATAAATAGGACATCACTGGTTATTCATAAAAGTGCAGGTCTAATGCTGAGAGCCGAATTCAAGCCAGGTTCTACGTGCACCCTGAGGGTTAAAATCCACTTTAACTCATTCAACTCAAGGGCTCCTAATGCATCCCCTTCCCTCCTGTTAGAATATAAAATCTGTAAAACCCTAAATTTAAAAACATGCGTTGGGAATGATTGACAATGTCTAGCTAAGACATTGTTAGTATTTGCTTTTCTTATGTCATATATATGGTTGTAGACCCGGTCCTTAAGTCTGCGTGTGGTCATTCCCACATAATAGGCTTCTGAGCCTTGTATACGTGGGCCAGGTAGACAACATTAGTAGTGTCACAAGTAGCATAAAAATTCGGTGTAAACACCATATCTAACTCTATATTTTCATATTTCTGATCAGCCGTGATAAACTTGCAAATACAACATTTCCTGCAGGGAAAGGTACCCTGCTTAAACCTCACTCTTAGATCAGGGGGTACGATTTTCATTTTCTCCTTACACAACAGCCTTTTCAAATTTAGGCAGTTAATGTATCTAAAGCTCGGTTTCTCCCCTACAATTTTCAATAGATCTCTATTCATGCTGAGTAACTTCCAGTTTTTATACAAGATATCCTTTATGTACCTTACATCATTAGTGTATCTAAGGTCATATTGTACCATGTTTCTAGCAGCTCTGGTATAATGCCCATAGAACTGTTTCTCCGAGTCTATTCCCTGGGTAGGAATAGCATTGTTTCTATAGTTCATTACTAGTTGAGAAGGGTATCCCCTATCCACAAAGCATTTCGCTTGAAAATCTAATAGACAATTGCCATCATCAACATTATTACATAATCTAACAACCCTAGCCATCTGGTTTTTTACTACATTGGGAAAAATATGCCTTGGATGCATACTCTCATGATGGAGTATCCCATTCCTCCAACAAGGTTTTCTATATAAGGAGGTTGTGATCTCATTCAAATCATTCTTGATTATGGTTACATCAAGATAGTTGACTCTGGTAAAAGAGAACTCATATGTGAATTCCAAAAAAGACGTGGTTGATCCCATGTAGTTAACAAAATCATTCAAGGATTCGATACTACCATTCCAAAAAAGGAGGATATCATCCACAAATCGCCTGTATAGAACAGCATTGGCTCTAAAACTCTCATCATTGAAAATATACAGCTTCTCCATTGGTAAATTGCTAGATTAGCATAGGCATTAGCACAGGGGGTGCCCATGGCTACCCCCCATGTTTGCCTATACACTTTATCTTGGAACATAAAGATATTATTACTGAGTATCAAATCTAGCAAAGTGCAGATAGTCAGCTGGTCGTTATTATTCAGGTTATCACATTCAGTTAGACAACTCCTGACAGCCTCAATGCCAAATTCGTTAGGTATGCTAGTGAATAGACTCTTTATATCTAACGTAACCATCAGGGTATCAGACCTTATACTTTCAAGCAAGGAAGCATCCTTAAGGTCCTCCAATAGGTTAAAGGAATTCTTCAAGATAGTAGGTATAACTCCTACCAATGGTCCTATTTTTGATTGTACATACTGAGAAGCATGTTCAGTAACCCAAAGTTTCCCAGATACTATCGGTCGTAGGGGCGGGGGATAAACCCCTTTATGTACCTTAGGGAGTCCTTTAATTACAGGAATCAATGGGGCCTCAATGGTTAGAAACTCATATAGCCACTTATCAACACATCTAGACATTAAAAGATCATATAACGTATCATGCACGTTTCTAATGATAGAGTTTACTTCAGCTTTACATATTTGGGAATAAGCCATGTCGTCATCCAACATCTCATTCATCAAATTATTATAAAAACCAACATCCATTATTACAACACCCCCCCCCCTTTGTCGGCTGGTCTAAAAACCAGACTATCATCATCACATAAAGAATCAAGACCATGTTTCTGTGCAGCATTCATATTAACAAACAGTCTTTTATGTTTCTTTTCTTTGTAATATAGATAAAAGTCATGTTCACAAGCTCGTTGAAAACATTCAACTGAGCCTGGTAGGGGAGGCACAAAAGTACTCTTTCTTTTTAACGCTGTTATGTTATAAGTAAACTCATCGTTAACAGAGTCTTTATATAAAAGTTTAAGAGCCACTTTTCTGGTGAACTTACGAAGTGTAATGAGAGTGTCGGACAACTCACTCCCTCTAGAGGGAATGAATGAAAGGCCCCTGTTCAAAACAGAGCACTCTGCTTCAGTTAATTCTCTAGACGACAGATTAAAAAATAGGGTGTTTAGTACTTCTTCCTCCTGGATTCTCGGTTCTCGCCCGATAGCTTGCGTTTGCCCCTTCCTCTGCTCGTCGAGCACGTTTGTGCCCGATGCTTGTAGGGTAGCGGGAAGTTTAAAGCAGTCGCTATTCCTGAATCAGTGTTCAAATGATGACCACCATCCTTAGGTCTTGCTCCTGCCGTCACTGTCATTTTTAGACACTGTTGGTTACAAGGTATTGAAGAGGTAGATAGAGCAATATCCACCTCAGATTGAGCAGAGGTAGAAGTAATATTATTGGAAGCATTGCTCACTGATTCAGTTATATTGGTCGCACTGGTCGTGCTATTTTGAGTTAAGTTAGTTTGCTCACTAATCTCTCCTGAAGCAACCGTTTCATTAAACCTCGGCCACATAAAGATGTGGCCGGATTGGAAGTCATTACAATCCCGCTTAAGCTTCCTAAGCTTAATTTGTTCTAGTTTGTTACTATAGAACATTAGTTGCTTCAACATATTGTTCAGTTTAGACACACAAAAGTCACTCTTATATAATAAAGTCATATTCTCGTGCTCACCTTCAACTTTAGTGATAAGATCGTTCTCTATGGGCTGGAAGTAGTCAATAAGTAATCTAATATAGTTGTTACCAAGGTCAATATTCAATTGTTGCCACCTCCGTAGGAGCTCTGGATGAGCATCTCCATAGCTTGGCATGCAGAGGACGCGCATGCCTCGCGGAATAACTTTAAAATGCAGGCACGCCTCTAGGTGCTTCCTCTGCCAAATAAGCCTATAAAGCTTATAGAGATCATTTTCTAAGTCCTTAGCGCCCCATAGAATTCTTGTAAATTTTCAGTATTCGAAGTTGCAGCTGTTGGAAAATTACCTTTAGCATCAAAGTTCAAGAGGGAATTTTCCTGTTGATGGAATAGCTCATTCCAGTTATCAGCATCACCAGCACCTCCAGGATTATAGTCGAGCTCAATATTCGGCATTTCCATCGTGTGTCGGTCAACCAGGAGAAGAAACAGGAGAGCAAATACTAATAGCACCAAACCCAGTATGACCATCCAAAGGTTACCAGCGAAAAAAACGAACAGGAATATTTAGCAAATCACTGGAACCACCACGAATTAATAAAACAGACAATTTATTTGGAGAAGAACAAGCGCTTTCACGCACTTAACTAGTGCGCTTCATCAGGTTACATTAAACAAAGTTATTCCTTGTCCTTATATACAAAGCATACGCCCTAATTAGCAACTAATTAGGGCAGACAGAAGCAGCCCACAGCACAATGCTAGAATTTAATCACACTTTAAAAACAGTCATATTATAAAAACCTCCTCTGAATTTAATCAAAGAACCGTATAATATTTAGTCAACATTAACAATATTAAAAACAACATTTCTTATGTGACAATGTTTAGGAACGCTTCTAAGTCAGTAATGCTCAATCTAAAATAAAATAAAATAAAACCAATGCCATTTCATGGGCAGCGAAAACTCCTTAACTTACGTCACTAGATTTTGACTCATTTAAATATCACATAAAGAAGCATAAAAGGCATAAAAACATAGCCCTGACGGATAAATAAGTCATACCAATAAAACACAGGTAAAATAATGATGTCACCCTCCTAGAAGTATGCCTCTGACAGCGCTGTGCTCAGTAAACTCGGTAGCGCGTTCTGTAAATGCTTCATACTGTAGTGAAATCATGTAGATAGGCGTAGGTTCGACTCCCGGCCCTTCCGTGTGTGTGTGTGTGTGTGTGTTTCCAGCTGCCTCTGCAGACGATCATGCTTTTAGACGCTTCGCAACACAAACCTTAACTATCAGCAGCCATTCCTTTACGGATGTTGTCACCCACCTGTACATGTGCCTCTGATGGTGGTGTGCTCGGTGGCCCACGTAGCGCATTCCATACCTGTGTCGTACGTTTGTGCGGTTGGGTATGTGGGGGTGTGATCAATCACCATGCCTGCCACATGTGTGTGTGTGTCCATGCTCCCAGATGCATGGGTTCATACGGTATTGCCTTGTGTTTTAAGCTGAACACTCATATCCTGCCGCCATCCCTGTGTTTGTGGATGGTGGTACGCAGCTCGTGTACTGCATGTGTGCCTGTTGTGGTCGGCGACCGCCGTAGCGTGTTCTCCATGTGCACCATGCTATGGTGTGATGGGGTGATGCTGTGTACATTACACTCCCGGGCCTGCCACATGTGTCCGTCTGTATCTCTGACATTGTATATCTATGTACCTATGTTGTGCCCGTACTGCTGCTCTAGCATGGACGGCTGTCTTTCCCATGTATCGCATATTTGCACGGCTGACACATATAACTGTGGTACGTTGCATATCCACTAATTGTCCATGCACTGTCCGTATTCCAGAACACCGTAAGGACATCTGCTGGATATCGTGGCAGACAGCTATCCCTGCTGACCTGACAGTGTACCTGTACACGCCATACACCTCGTGTGTACTTGCCTAGTTATGGTGTGTGTATGTCTACCTGTGCTGTATGCATGGCCGTGTGTGTGTCCCGCTACAGCCATCTGTGCAGGTGTCGGCACTATGGGTAATCCTTGTGGACCGCTGTTTCATGTACACGTCTGCACATACCTGCAGACTGTACTACCCCTCCTACGGCAGCGGACTTAGATCGATTGCTGCCCTAGGCTGTAGGGCCCTATGGCGCTCACCACCACAGCTCATGGTGCCCCCATCTTGGTATATCCACATGACACACCTACTAGACAGGTGGCCCCACTAGTGCGGCGCCCTGGGCAGCCGCAGGATTGCCGTATGCCTATGGCCGGATATGGGCACATCACAAGGCATACGTCTACATTCGGTGTTGTACGACGTCCAGGTTATAACACCAGAGGGGGGACCTCATCAGCTATGCTATAGAATGCGGATCTAGTTGGATTAGTAGGTGGAGGGTTGGCCACACACCAGGGCTGACCGAAGGAACACTGATGAGGCCTCTTTTGAGAGGCAGGTGGAGCAAGCCCCCGTAGTTCAGGTACAGATGTAGGGTTAGCACACATTTGACCACTCTTTCAGTTCTGTACCGCTGTATTACAGTGATATGCTATGCATATCTTCCATATACAGTGTTAAATCTTCGATTGATGAGTATTCGGCATAGTACAATATCATATGATACATGTGTTAATAGGATGCCTTCCGAGATGTTAACATATGTGTGTGGTTAACATTGCGTCTGTGCTTTCTATGCTGTGGTTACCTGTTCATTGTTTGCACAGAAAGTAACACATGGAAGTGTAAGGGGGGATATATGAAGCCTGGACACCTCTATGTTATGTGTATGTCTCAGGGAGCCTACGGGTGATAGCGCTTACATGTCTATGGAGTAACCTTTGGATACCACATGTGACCTATCGTGGACGAAATGTCTACGTTGACTGTTTCATCTACCTATGTGTGTCTTGCTTTGTGTGCCATAATGTGCCAGCGGGTCTTTGATGTTGAGTAGGTGTATTCCATGGTCAGTTGACATTAATCCTATCAATTCACAGAAGGATGTTCTTCATTGGTGGGAACGCCATAGTTTGACCATCGTATGGCTTTCCTAGCTGACGTTGATATTGTGCCATTGGTATGTGTTCCACAGGTCACCCATTTGTTCCGCGGTATGGGAGCGTGTGATCCCCCTTTCGGTGCTGGCAGATTGAGTGCTGTGTACGCGGTATTCGCTGGCAGTCTGGCTTTGTATGGGGTGTGTCTACTGTTGTCCCTATCTGTATTTCCTGAGTTATGCCTCACTGCAGCTGTGTGGTTACACCAGGTTCGCGGTTATGGGTGCCATCGTGGTCCTACGCTTGTTCATCCCTAGCGATTGTCTACTGGACACAGGTATGGAGCAGTACACATTTCACACCTGCATTCAGCATTAGCCGGTGGATGCTTTGCACTATCAGTGGGGAGTGAGGCACGTGCTACTCCCACATCCCTCCCACGGTGCGGGACAACGTATTATCTGCCAAACAACACCGAGCCACGTTTCTGCATACCCACGATCCCATGGCTGCAACCCTCGACAGTACCCGTTGCACATCCTCCATGTGTGCGGGAATGGGATGTGGACGCACTTCTATGTACTGGTCAATCTGGGGATTCCTGTGCATATCACCTGCATTTCATGGACAGTTGTCATCAACCTTGAACACGCTGGTGGTGCATATATGTAGCTGTGCCGTAGTCCCGGCTGTAGCTGGTTGACATTGCGTACGGATAAATCTTTGGGTCCTACAATGGACACCAGTGTGCATATGTAAAGTGTAGAACATATTGGACTGTGTCCATCTGGCCAGTGTGTTTGACTGCCGCTGTATGTCCAGCAATCACGGATGTCCGAGTACCCATATTATGTAGTGCTACGTAAACCGGGTTTCCCGCCACAGAACCCAAATGGTGTAATTCCAATGATGCAGGCTAACAATTGCTTTAACCAATCCGCAGATATCCCATTGGGACATTCCCGCCTCTGTATTGTCACATTAACATGAAGAAACCATGTAGATCCTATTGATTCATTGAAGGATGTTCTTTATATGTGTGTATGCCATAGCTTAAACATCCTATAACCTTACTAGTTTACGTTGTTGGTGTGCCATTAGTATGTGTTCCGCAGGTCACCCATTTGTTACGCGGTATGGAAGCGAGTGATCACCATTCTGTCGCTGGCAGATTGAGTGCTGTGTACGCCGGTATTCGCACGGCGGTCTGACTTTGTATGTGGAGTGTGTACTGTAGTCCCTATCTGTATTCCCTGCGTTATGCCATACTACAGCTGTGTGATTCCACCAGGTTTGCTGTTATGGGTGCCATCTTAGCCGTACGTTTGTCCATCCTTGGGAAATGCCTACTGGACACTGGTGTAGGGCTGTACCCATTTCACAGCTGCATGTAGCATTCTCCGGTGACTGATTGTCATTATTGGTGGGGGGTAAGGCATGTTCTGTACCCACATCCCTCCCACGGGGCGGGACAATGGATCATCTGCCAATCATCGCCGACACCCATTTCTGCATACCCACGATCCCATGGCTGCAACCCTCGACAGTACCCATTGCAAATCCTCCATGTGTGCGGGAATGGGATGTGGACGCACATCTATGGACTCGACAATCTGGGGATTTCTGTGCATATGTCCCACATTTCATGGACAGTTGTCATCAACCTTGAACACGCTGGTGGTGCATATATGTAGCTGTGCCGTAGTCACGGCTGTAGTATTATCTTGGTCTCCCGATCGCAGCCGGTTGGCATTGCAAATGGATACATTTTTGGGTCCTACAATGGACACAAATGTGCATATGTAAAATGTAGAACATGTTGGACTGTGTCCATCTGGCCAGTGGTTGTGACCGCTGCTGTATGTTCCCCAATCGCGGATGTGTGTTTGACTACACATATTATGTTGTGCTACGAAACCCATGTTCTACTACGATTAACCCAAATGGTATTGATGTAATGCTGCAGGTTGGCAACTGCTTTAAGTAATCCTCAGAAGGCCCAGTAGGACATATACGCCACTGTATTGTCAATATAACACAGCCAGAACATGTATACCCTATTTATTCATTGAAGGATGTTCTTTATATGCGGAACGCCAGTGTTGAAACATCCTATGACCTTCCTAGTTGAAGTTGTTAGTGTGCCATTAGTATGTGTTCCACAGGTCGCCCATTTGTTCCGCAGTATGGAAGCGAGTGATCCCCATGTTGTTGCTGGCAGATCGAGTGCTGTGTACGCCGGTATTCGCACGGCGGTCTGACTTTGTATGGGGAGTAAGACACAAAACGAAATCATAACTAGTAATAATATCAAAGTAAAATGCTGCTTGGATCCACGGAACAAAAAAACCTTTTATTAAACACAAAGAACTGAGCGCTTTCACCCACCTCCACCGTGTGTTTCTTCAGAGTTCAACTCTGACGAAACCCACGGTGGAGGTGGGTGAAAGCGCTCAGTTCTTCGTGTTTAATAAAAGGTTTTCTGTTCCGTGGATCCAAGCAGCGTTTTACTTTTATTTTATTTGTATGGGGAGTGTCTACTGTAGTCCCTATCTGTATTTCCTGTGTTATGCCTTACTGCAGCTGTGTAATTCCACCAGGTTTCCAGTTATAGGTGCCATCTTGGTCGTACACTTGTCCATCCATGGGAATTGCCTACTGGACACTGATATAGGGCTGTACACATTTCACACCTGCTTTTAGCATTATCCGGTGGATGCTTTGCATCATTAGTGGGGAGTAAGGCACGTGCTATACCCACATCCCTCCCACGGGGTGGGACAACAGATTATCTGCCAAACAACACCGAGCCCCATTTTTGCATACCCAGGACCCCATGGCTGCAACCCTCCATGGTACCCATTACACATCCTTCATGTGTGTGGGACTGGGATGTGGACGCACTTCTATGGACACGACAATCTGGGGATTTCTGTTCATATGTCCTGCATTTCATGGACAGTTGTCATCAACCTTAAACACGCTGGTGGTGCATATGTCTAGCTGTGCTGTAGTCACGGCTGTCACTTCGTCTGGGTCGATCGCAGCTGGTTGATATTGCAAATGGATCAATATTTGGAGTCCTACAATGGACACCGATGTGCATATGTAAAGTGTAGAACGTGTTGGACTGTCACCATCTGGCCAGTGGTTTTGACTGCTGCTGTATGTTCCCCAATCGCGGATGTCTGTTTGACTACCCATATTATGTATTACTTGGCCTATCTATATCCACGTGCCAGTAAGTGGAAATACAGCAAACCTTGAGTCCTGGTCATCTTCATAAAAGACATTATTGAACATATATCAGGCCAAAACAGACAATGACAGAAACGATACACTCCACAGTCAAAAGATACTGAGCTCTTTCACCCACTAACATGGGGCATCGTCGGAGTACGAAATACATTAGATAGTCGTCCCTTATACACTTCCTTCAGTCAGTTTAAAGCCAATTAATCAATAAACCTGCTCATAGTTAAGTGAACAGTGCTCCAAGTCTTGATGATAACTTGACATATACAAATCAGTGTTGCATACATTACTTAATGGAAACAATAATACAACAACATTGTGTTAATATAACTACAATATTGGTCAATACAATCAGTATATTGAAACATAGTTGATAATTGTTGTGAGTAAACCTTAGAATGTAGTGTGTTGATCATGATATTGTATACCAATGTGTATAATTGTTGCATTACGATTCCAAAGCATGGAATCAATAAGTACAATTAAAGCATATTTTGTATAAATAGGAATGTAAATGAGTCACAATGTTACATATGAATATGACTGTATTATAACTATATCAATATGAAATGGAATAAACTGTAGTTGTTTACATCTTGTTTTCAAGTGACAAATCTATGTCCATGCATCATATATACGGGCCGTCAGACTGCTGTGTGTAGATATATACATGTGAACCCCTCGTTTCATACCTTTCTTTGTTACTGTCTGTGGATTACCTGTGTACACACATCAATTACCATGCCATACCTTTCCACTGTACAGGTTCTGGCATGGTGTGGCCAGTTGGCCCTTAATCTTGCTGTGTGTTACATTGACCAGTGTCTATCTGGCAATTCGCTGGCATGTCATGTGTGACCTTCTTGCTACTTTAGGGACCTGATCCCATAATTGTGACATGCTTACACTGGCCATATATCTGTCTGTCGTCTGGGATCTGTGTGTAACCAGTCCTTTCAGGACACTTTCTATTGTTGTTCTTCTTTGGTTACATATATGAGTACTTTGGTATGTTGTGCTATTATTGTGTGTGGAGCATTTCTCCACGGGCCTCTGCTGACACTGGACATATATCCAGCTAGCCTAGCCCGGTCAACAAGTGTGAGCCAACTGAATGCAATTCGTACGGGGGCACCTTCTGACAAGTGGGTCGGGTTACTGATGCATAACCGTCATCAATCCATACTACTGACACATACGTTATTCTATCCACATTCTATGTTTGTCTCATCACATAGCATGTGTTTCTCACTATTTCTAACGGTACTTTACATGGCATTGCCCGATTCCATACTTTCAGAGGCTGACATTTATGAGACATGTCTGGTTGACGTGGAGGACACATCCTCAAACTTCCCTGCTTGAAAGTGGATCACCCGCGCATTACCCACTTGCATTTCCTAATTGTGGGTTGCGCGCAGGCGCATGCATATCCATTCTGTTTACATATGTTTACTGGGTCTGTGTGGTTACGTGGTCTGTGTTGGTTGTGACTATTCCGGTAACATATCTCTGATCCGGTTGATGGACGTGTGCAGAACGACTTACACCTTTATACATGTAACAGTCTTTTGCAGCATGAACGCATTACGCATATCGTTCACATTTATATGTTCTATAGTTAGTAATTCAAAGCGGGACTGCATTCACGTTTGCCGATTACTGTGACATCTACACGTTAGCTGTTTGATCTCATTAATATGCATACACATGGTACTTATCTACATTTACATATCCCCACCCCCACCCCGCACTCACGCGCCACAGGCATCCATTCTCCTGCTGGGAAAGGTGTGGTACTACATGCTAAACATTCCTTATTCCCTCCGCTCATGGCCCAGGATGCATATGTCGTGACCGTAGGGATGTTCAGAGCACAGGGGCTTATGTCGGCTACGCATACCGCCCCTCGGTTGTCAGGGTGTTCGTGTGGTGCTTTGGGTTTGGTCTTGTCCCAGTGTACGGAACTGCCCTGACTGTGTATGAATGTTAGATGTGTCACATGAGCACGGTTTGTCCGTGTCTATGATACCATGTCCCCCATTATTCCTAACCCGTGTGTGCTGCTTGGCCGGCGTACCCGTTGTAGATCTTGTTATAGTAATTGCACACGGTCTGGTCGAACGGACCTATTTCCATTACTAACCCTCGGTATTTATAACCTGTTTCGCTATATTACATGGGTTTAACATTGCGTGACGGCTTTCACTGAGCCACGGACATGTCCGTTGCTTAGTTTGGGCCAGTCCCGCTCTGCTACACACAATTAACATGGCGGAACAGGTTGAACAGCTCAGCAACGGGGACATCGGGCTCTCCGTCGCTGTTTAGTATTGATTCGCTATGTTGACTTTGTTTCACAGAGCGAGACAGTGTCGACATTGGTAACGGACATCTCGCGCAGTACGTCCGCACCACCACGGGTGCCGTATGTCTGCGTTTGGGTGGCGGACAGGCATTATGCTGTGCCATTATGTCTGGGAATATATGGTTTCTTTCCATAGATGATATGGCATACTAGCAATGACACGCGTCTGGGTGTGGGTACTGCTGTATTTACCCACGGCAAGGGTGGCCGTAGGTCACGTGGTGCCCTAGGCAGAAGTACTCCATGATGCCACCGCCACATCACCCGCTAACCCCGTCCTGGTCTACCTACACAAAATAAAGGCTTGAAAGGTGCCCGGTAGGCGGCGCCTAGGAGGCTGCCTAGTTGCCCTATGCATAAGGCCGATATGTGTGTGGTCCCTCGGGCGTCGGACTCGGGAACGCACCACCTCTGCTGTGAGTATATCTAGCATTACCCACATCCAGGCGTGGTTTATTGCTATGATGTTCCACACCTGTGTTGGGACAACCTACAATAGCTTCTGCTATTGGCATGCAATGCTGTGTGTGGTGCCGGTTACCATACATATACCTTTCTCAAAAGCCGAATTTACACTTATGGACACTACTGTGGTCTCCTTTGAGGCCCCTGACGCAGTGGTAAACATTACTCAAACCGCTGAATTACGTACATATGCCTTCCACCAGCACCTACAGGACTGCATGAGTCAGGCAATCCCATACAAAACTGAGACTCTTTGTACCAAAGCCAAGCATCCAGTCTGGTGGACCCCAGCCATGAACAAGCTCTAGAATGACTGGAGGTAGCTACTACAAGATAGAGTGGAATACTTGTAAGGTAAGACACCCTTGCTCATTGTATGTGAAAACCTACAGGCTGTCAGGAAATCATCCAGGGGAAGTTCAACAGAGGAATCAACAAGAACTCGACAGACAATCATAATAAGGCCTTCTTTAGCTATGTTGAACACCTGGGAGGACACTCCCAGATATGCTCACACTGGGTTCAGAATGATGTGAGGATGACTGAACCTACACACATTGCCAACATAATGGACGACAGGTTCGGTGCTAACTTCTCCCCTCACCCCCACATGGAGAGATATCTATACGAGAGGATTGTAGATCCTGGAACGTCTGTGACACACAGGTGTGAAATGCTCTCTCCAAGGCAGTAAACACAGCATCCATGGGACCAGATGGTGTCCCAGCTGTGTACTCCATGAACCCATTGGGGAATTAAACCCACAGTTAGGACAGCTGTTTAACCGTAGCCTCACCTCAGGATACGTACCCAGGCAGTGGCACAAGGCAACTGTAGTCCCACTTCACAAGGATGGTGCATTCACTGACCCTGGTAATTACCATCCCATTAGCTTGACAAGCCTTATCTGCAAAGCCATGGAGAAGGATCATGATGGCAGTCATACATAATGACATAGGGGACTTGCATACTCTGGATCCAACCCAGTTTTGCTTGGTCAAATACAGATCATGCCTTTTAAACGTGTCTGACTTTGTAGGATCAGTCACCAAGGCCATTGATGAGGGCAAAGCAGTCCATACAACCTACCGTGACCTAGCAAAGGCCTTCAACACAATACCACCCTCAGGTATCATTGATACACCCGTCTGCTTGAATGTACATACATACTTCGTCAGAGGGGTTGCAAACTGGCTAAGTGACAGAACCCACACGGTCATAGTTGCTGGCGCCATGTCATACTCACAGCCAGTCACAGGTGTTGTCCCACGGGGCTCAGTCCTGGGTCCACTATTTTTCCGCATCTACATTTCAACGGTACAAGCAAACACAGGGGGGTTATGGCTGACAATGTTTGCAGATGAAAATG